>NW_025944763.1:0-63696 GCF_000764305.2 Hyalella azteca | reverse complement strand
AGTGCTGGTCTCTGTTGATGAACAGTGCTGGTCTCTGTTGATGAACAGTGCTGGTCTCTGTTAATGAACAGTGCTGGTCTCTGTTAATGAACAGTGCTGGTCTCTGTTGATGAACAGTGCTGGTCTCTGTTGATGAACAGTGCTGGTCTCTTAATGAACAGTGCTGGTCTCTGTTAATGAACAGTGCTGGTCTCTTACTGAACAGTGCTGGTCTCTGTTAATGATCAGTGCTGGTCTCTGGTAAAAAAATAAGGTTAGTCTCTGGGAAAAAACTGGGCTAGTCTCTGGGAAAAAACTGGGCTCTCTGGGAAAAAGACTGGGCTAGTCTCAGGTAAAAAAAGGGGCTAGTCTCGGGTAAAAATCATGACTAGTCTGTTAATTTACAGAACTGCTTCCTGTTGATGTATATATAGACTTATTGACTCTCTTAATAAGTATAGTTTTGATAAACAAGTCTGGTCTATGTCAATGAGGTTTTCATTTGCAAGTTTTTGAACCAAATAATGATTAATTATTTATGTGGTTCTTACTCTTCTCATATCATTGTTCTTTGCAACTCTTAAATTTAACTTAACAAATATTATCTTTCTCTTTCAGGTCAAGCAAAAAGTAAATCAAGGTCATTCATCTTCTGAAAAGCAAACTGACTGTTTGCTTGAGCTACGTACTCTCTATTGAAAGCGGCCGGCACTGCCCATGATAGAGAGGCTGGATTAAGAAGAATAGCTGGAGTTATATTCCCGCTATGGATTTTTCTGTAAATATGATGGACAATGGACGGGGCAGTCTCTCTGGACAAGTTGTTACCAGCATGGGCATTGCTTATGCACCTCACATCACATCAGCTCAGTTGCAGCAACAGTCTTTATCTAACGGCACACTTTCTGCACATCAAATTGTCTCTGCATCTCATCAGCATTTGCAGCAGCAAGTTGCTGTTACTGCTGCTCAGGCTCAGCGCTTAACGCTACAGCAACAGCAGCAAGTGGCTGCTCAGCAACAGGCAGCAGCACAACAGCAAGCTGCTGCTGCTGTAGCTGCGGCTCAAGCTCAGCAACAACAGCAGCAGCAGCACCATCACCATCATCATCATCACACCGCTGATAACTCTTCGCTTAGCCATGCTGCAGAAATAAAAGTTCAGGAGTTGAGTAAAGAAGAACCTCAAAGTGGGGCATTCACACCGCCTCCACGTGTGGACTCTGTAGGATCTTGCACCCCTCATGCCGACGTGCAACTGGAAAAAGGGACCGACACAACTGATATGGAGGCTATAATCAAAGTTGAGATAAGAGGTTACTTGCCTGGCATTACTCCAGGCATCTCTGAGAAGGACAAAAACAGTATTATTCAACTGCACTTTACATCCGTACCTGAACTATTGCAATACTTTTCACGGGGTGCCATCACCCAACAAATAGATGCATTAAATTTTCTCAATCCTGAAATAGTACGAAATCTTAATCCTGATCTAGTCAGGAATCATTTTTTGTATGTACCGAGCAGTCAAGAATCAGTTCGTGTTTCTTCAAATGGCTTCAGCTCATCGTCAAGTTCACCCAATGGCACCCAAACTCTGGGCAACTCATCTGCCACTAGCATGTCATCAGCTGCTGCTTCAGCGACTGTTGCTGCCAACACAATACAATTGCCCATCGGCGGAGGCAAGATCATGGTCAAGCATGAGCGTAAACGAGGTGAACTACCTCCAGGTACCATCATCCACAAAACTCCAGTTGATGCCAATGCTGGAAACGTTTTTGTTTGCTGGATATGTGGGTTAGATCTGCAAAAAAGTTTACAATTCGAGGAACACATGGTGGATCAGCACAGCGTTGACAAGCCCTATCGTTGCGAAGATTGTGGGGTAACTTTCAAAAGAAAAGCGCATCTCGATCGGCATCGTCGTATACATTTACCCACTCGGCCGTACCAGTGCGGAGTTTGCGGCAAAGGTTTCACACGTAATGAGCACGTGCGAAGGCATGCCTTCACGCATACTGGTGAGAAGACTCCTTTCTTTTGTCCTATATGCTGTAAGAAATTTACGAAAATACATTTGTTTGATAAGCATATGGAGGAGCAGCACCCATTGGCACCCCCTAGTGAGTGTTCTATTTATGTAAATAACAAGGAGAACAACTTGAATCAGGGTGAGTACAGCGATCTAATTGATCACAATCAAACGGCCAAGACGAATAGTTGTTATCTTTCGTCAGAAGTGGTCCCGAATCGTTCACATCTCACTCAGAATGATTTCCCGAGCAATGTTGTTGATGCTTCTCTCACATCTATCGATATTCGGTCATCTAATAATGTGCCCTTTCATAATACGCTTAATGCAGGTCATTATTCTTATGGTAGCAAAACTCTGGATTTTCGTGTTGTTTCAAGCCTAGGTGATGTAAATGAAACTGAAATGCATTATTCAACTCAAGTCTGTGAGTCCACTGCTAACTATGTTGAAGAAGCACACCCAGCTGCAAACCCATGTACTGATCTCAACAATCCTCGAAAACGTCAAAAACTTTCAAGCGCGCTGAGTATTGTCAATAACGCTTCAAAGCATACCACTCCTCTGCCGAGTAACGTAAGTAGTAAAACAGAAGAAGCTTACCTTATAGCGCGCAGTATTAGCAACGAAGCTCACCCAATTGCTCCATCGCGTAGCGTTGGTATTGATGCAGGAAGAAACCACGCGTTTCCCGTTTCGCGACTTATTGGCAGTGTTGCAGAAGAAGGTTTGGGTCCCGCTGCCCGCTGTCTTGATAGTAATGAGGGCCGTAAAGTAGCTTCTCTGTCCTTGAAGGCTGCTAAAACAGATCATAACTTACATTCAACATCAGTCACTGGTGACATTTCCAACGCTAAGCCAGGTTATGAATTGACGGACGAATCGCATGGTGTTTTTTCACACCATCAAAATCCAAAGCGTTATGTTGGTATCTCGATCAATGATCCTATTCAGGAGCATCGCGTGGCTCCTAACGAAACTACTTACAAGTCTTCACAAGGAAAAGTCAGTAGATCTGGTATTGCCTCTGACGATTACCAGGAAATTGAACAACGTTCTACTGCTCTTGCAATTAGTGGTAGCGCAAATGCCCCTAAAAACCGTTCGCGAAGAACAAATTCTCATAAAACCACTGTGAGCTCCGCTAAAGTTGTGAAAGAATCGCATGACTTATCATTCAATGTGTCGGGTTTTAGTAATGAAATCACTCCCACTTCCCACAATTTTTTACAGCGCCGAGCAAGCGACAAGCGGAAAATCAGTTGCAGTATCAACCCTAGTCGCGAAGCAAATGAAGATTCCGAAGCCTCTAAAGCTGCAGGGCTCAGTAATGCTCGCAATAAAACTTGTACAGATGATACTAAAACGGAAGTAGAGCCTTCTGTCGAGAGGGTTTTTTTCACGCAATCTCATATGCTAACGATCCCTCCGGGAATGACGGAGGAGGAGTTAAATGCGCAAATTACCCGCTTGTACGGTATAACAAGTGTAGAACACGCGAACTCCTCTCTCGGTAATGACGCTTCTTCTGTACTTGCGTCCGATAGTCAGTTTATAGGCATAGATTTGCCATATGATCAAAAAGAATCGTCAGAATGTGGAGAGGATGCTTTTAACGACCGTGAGAGAACTCAACTCGTTAGTAAGAACAACTCTTGCAACTCGGAACTAGCTACCGTTTCTTCTGCTGAAAATTCATGTAATTCTGAAATTAGAGATGCAAATGTGCCTACCACTCTAATGCTAACGTTGAGTACAAATACGGCGGTTCCATCAACTTCCGTTGACCCTGAGAATACATCTGAGAATGAACCCCAAATGCAGGACGTGGATGAGAAGCATCCCGCTCTCCATGTTTACTCTATGAATGGCGATCTTCTTTGTACCGTTCCTCCTCAGTCTCCCAATGATGAGGCAAACTTTTTTGATGCTGCTCATGATGTGTTGATGGTGGAGCAACACCGGCATCAAAACTACATGCCTGCTGGGGATGGAGATGACGAAAAGGAAAGTTCAAACCTGCAACTGAGCCGTGGGGAAAAGTCGCGTCTAGACGACACAATGAGGCTCAAAGACGAGTCCAATAAGGAAGGTAATGTGACCGCATTTGCTCTTCGGCCGCTCTGTAGTTTTGATGGGCGTGATTTGTGGGATATATATTAGATTTCGTACCTCGATTTCTAGATCTATAGTAAATGATTAATTTTAAAACGATTCATGTCTTTAACAATCGTACATATATACTGTCAACTTCTAAGTCTATCCCGTAGCTTGATTGTAGTATTATTATAACTTGCGCGATTGCTTGCGGTCTGACTATAGGTATTGGTCGTGCGTTGAACGAAATGAATTTTTCTAAAATTTTATACCGACAATCTCGCTTCAAGTTGCATAACTCTTGTAATATGATCTGTCTCTCACTATACCCTATGGCTTCGAAGATATCGTTACTGTTCATAGGCGGGTGTATTCTTTACGCCGCACAGAAGTCGTCGATGACTTGGGATGCGCCTCAATTGGAATTTCAACTTTTATAGGATAAACATCTTGAACGACTTAATAAAGAAATTTTGAAAATTTTAACGTTGGTAGCAATCGTCACGAACTGATTCTTCTGAGTTGCGTCGTGTTAGTCTCGATCCACGATTTTTGGAATCACCGAGTATTTTTCGCTACTGCTCAAGGTGTGTATGACTTGTTGCACTTTTAGAATGGGTCAATAGATTAGTGCCCGGCGACTTGTAGCCGTCAGGTAAGTTTCATTATCTTTGTGATTTTCGCGGTCCCAGCTATAACTGTTTTAACTGGGATATCTACAGTGGAAGATCCACAGCCAAGATCTGATGCATTGGAATGACATCACATAGTCAGAACAGATTTTTACTTATAGTTTCATCGCATTGTTTGTATTCATTTCATAATGTATATTAGAGTTAATGGTAGTTGAATAACCAAATTAAAAAAAAATATCCAGTAAAACGTAGTATACCGTAATTGATTATTAGTTTGTTTGAATTCATTTGTAGTTGTAGTGTTTGTTTTAAATCTGCTGTAGCAAACCGGTGCTCTTGCCAGCATGTGGGTAAAGGACGCATTCTTATGTGGAAAGTAACTCCGATGTCTAGTGTAGTTCCTTATAATGTTCTAATTTGTTACTTATTCTTTTATCAAGTTGTTTTCGTGTGAAGAAAATTCGTTAACAATCTGGATTTTGAGATAACAGAACTGCTCCTCATGTGTTTGTATTGACTGATGAAACTTTTGTTTTACTGTTGACGTATGTTTATTTGGCTGTAGTGATGCATGAAATTTGCTGCGTCTTTTCCGTTTCTAATTGATGCTTTAATTTTTTCGTTGAAATTTTGTATCCTTTTTTTTGGGCTGTAAAATTCTTTTTTGTTGCCTTTGGTAATGTTTTGTTGTGCTCGGTTATGATATGTTCATTTTAATATCTTCACCTGTTATTTATATTTTTTCAGTTTAACTTTAACATATAACAGGAATTTAACTGCAGTACGTGAGACATATTTTTTATGTCAGTTATGTGAAATTTTTGGAGAGCTTACCTGAATCGACGTTTATTTATAAAGATGATTGTTTTGATTCTTCAATCCTACACTTAGTGTTTTCCATAGACGGAGATCTCTTACATGTTTACTCTCCCACACAGACGGACTGGGAACCCTCCTGCTACAGACAAGTGGAGGGAACAGTCGCGTTGTTACCATCAACCAGACGGTTGGTGGAGCAGGCTCGCCTGTCTCCATAATCCAGAATGGCGGAGGACACAACGGCGGCGCTCTGTCGGGCGTTCTTGTGAACGGCACGTCGGCTGTTGCGGTGCAAGTGACAGGAGGTGTGGCGACACAGTCCGGTGGCACAGTACTCCACACTCCACCCACCATCGTCAGTATCGCCACACCCTCTCCACAACAACAACTACAGCACGTCCAGCAGCAACAACATCATAACGGGTCATCAAGCAACGGTTCCTCGAGTACGTCGTCCGGTCGTCGCGGCGAGTCCCGTTCGCATAATGGCGAGCCCGTAGCACGTCCATACCAGTGCGGCGTTTGCGGTAAAGCTTTTATTCGGAATGAGCATTTGAGGCGACACGTGCTCACGCACTCGGGGGAGAAGCCGTACTCGTGCACGCAGTGTAGCAAGTCTTTCTCACGGCGGGAACATCTTACCAAGCATGTGCGGGCTCATAACAAACAAAACGGAGTGGCTATTTCTTCTGACGTGCAGCAACAGAATACCGTAACAAACATTCAACAACAACAACAGCAGCTGGGAAGTAACACCCCTTCGTCTAGCAGCACCCCTACGCCTCTTCACCTGGGCAACACCTCAATCCAGGTGGTCGGGACAGGAGTTGCGGTGGAGGGATTAACACACGGAGGGGCGGTCGTAGCGCAGACGAGTATGGCGCAAGGTGGTGGCGGTTTATCCTCAGTAGTGGCGAGCGGAGGCAACGGATCTCACGGGACGGTCGTAGCAACGCACACCCTGCACGGCACGCCGGTGTCACACACGCATCTCAGTGGAACTCCCGCCTACATCCCCATGTACTCATTGCTCACCGAGGTCGTGCAGTAGCTTGCTGAATGTGGCACAGCTTATGGACTTCCTTTGCCACGCGGTATTTTCAGTTATGTGTTTTATTAGTATAGTTCTTCTCCTACTTCATGTATGTGATTCTTGCTTTCCAAAAAGAGAGCTAATGTCCTTCTTATTTAGATGCAGTTTGTCTCGTCTTGTTTATTGACAATTTTCTTCCGCCGTTAGCATTTCTCGTGATGTCGTCTGCTGGTAAACATTTAAATTTTTGGTTCGTCAAAATATTGTTTACTTTCGTTCGGGATCGATAATGCTTTTTGTTTAACCTTGCATGGCATATCTTATTGTTGAAAATTCTCACAATTCCAACTATTCGTGAATTGCTTGCCAGAAACATGGTGCCATATAGGGTTAACGGTTGTTACATTTAAAAGCCCCTTCACTGAATTCTGAGTAACTTTTGACATCCTGTGTTTGGAAATAGACTTTTTAATATTATGTGACGCTTAATTAAGTCTGAATATTGTGTTTTAATTGATCTTTAATTGGTGATTTATTTACAGAAATATTTAATTTCCTCTTCACATTTTGTACTTTATTCAAATTATAGACCGCGCGTCACTTGAAAATTTTGTGGTATTCCTTGAATGGCGATTATTAGTGACAGAAGTTTTTTTGCGCCTTAGTTCGTGTTACCTTTATATATTGCTTATTCTTCTCACCGAATTATATACCTCCTTAGAAGAGACTAGCGAGAATTTTGTCGATTGCTATCGTGACTTGATGGTCACGATTTGTTTTAAACAAAGTCCACCAAACTGTGAATTGAGAACGTGAGCAGAACCGAGCTTAAAAGATATTCGAATGTATGGCATTGAATTTGTATTGTTTAATGTAATTTGTTGTGTTTTTAATACATTCGTTGTTATAAATTCCGGGCGTTGCTGGACTGCGCCACGTGTTTCAACAATTTTTTGTCTTCTGTCGAACATATTAGCTTTCATGATGGATTTCACGTAGTCAAGTCTCATTGTGCTGATAATGATATCTCTCTTCCTATGAATTTAGCTCGTGTTCCTTTTTTGTGCTAGGAGTGTATACTACCTACTTCAATTAATATGGTCAAACTGGAAATGATCGCTCGTGTGATGCTTTGGATCAAGCTTTACCCTTGATATTATATTCCTTAATTTTCGTCCGGACCTTCATTCCTCGTGTTACGCAACTAGTCATTAATTACTTTAATTCTAGATTTGTCCACGATTTTTCGATTTGTGCTTATGCGGTCAGCCGATGTGAGTTGACTGAGCTTTCAGTTGTTCATTGAACGAATTTTGTTCCTAATTTTTCACAACCCATATGAAGATTTTGCCAAAATGCTTTCTATTTTAAAGCGTGCAAAATTGTCTCATTTTATTGTACTAGGTAGTTTTTTGAGGCAAAGAACGTACTACCCTTCAGTTGAATTTTTGGTTGTACTTAAAATGAAGGTAATTATGTATTTGAAATTATGTTCGTTCATTTGGAAGTAAAAATTTCCAGATTGATTTAGTTCCCGATAGCGGTTTTCATTGTTTACGTTGGAGATCTTGGGATGTATAACGAAGGTTGGATGAAGTGGATGAAGAGTACAAGCTTGCGGTTGTTTGCTTTGCAGGTGGTCATGTAGAGACCGTTCGCTGGTCGCACTTATACGTAGGCTGCTACGTAAGCAGAAAACAATCTGTCGTACAATTAGCTGTAATTTCATTTTAATGTAAATACTAGCCTAAGTAGACATTGTCTTCTCATTGAATGTTCTAAGTAGCAGGAAGTGAAGGCCTGTGTTCTTTCTTTATGTTAAATCAAATGGAGCCCGTTTTCCCATCGTTGATCTTGCAGGTGACACAAGATAATATAACTGTCGAGGTGGCTTCTCCGGCATTAAATTTCAGGTTTTCCATATCATTAACGCCTCGTCCTGTGCTGCTCTCTTTCATTCCCCTTTCTTTATCATCGTTTGTATATATGAGCAGGTTTTTGTATATTGTTGAAAATATTTTTATTAATATTTCTTTGTAAAAAATAGCACTCGTGTCCTGAGGAGAAGTCCATCGTGACACTAAAACATTATATACGGATTGGCGGCTGTTTGTATGTATGGAAACTTTCTCACCAGTATAATTTTATGCAGGCGTTATGGTAGGGAACTGGAGACGAATTTTACCTCGTGTAAATATTGTATTTGGTTGGAGCGCTGCAGTACGAACTGCAGGCTCCCTCGTGCGAAGAAAGTCTGTTCTCGATTTGTATTTTCTCGCCCACAAACGTCGTTGGACTTCGAATTTGCTTTTTATCGCAAGAATAAATCGATTTCAATTGGTACGAAAATAAACTGCAACATGCGAGACTTTGAACAAGGGGGAAAAGCATACCGTAGATTATGTGATGAAGTGTTCAATCGATTAAATTTTCGATAATTACAGCGACTTACAATACGCATTATTTCGTTCATTAAGTTATGTCTCAACTTCAGTGCAGCCGCAGTTAAACGTATTAAGACGCTTCTAGGCAAAACGCGCTCTGCAAAGATCTTCATGTTCGCCTGATATACATGTCAAAATTGAAACTATAGGTTCACAAATTAATATTTTAAGATTTTTTTTTTCGTATTTGGTATTTTATGCGCGAAATATGAACTTGTTCCATTTATGGCTCGTTTAGTAATGTGCTGTTGGGAGGTTCCCAGTTCGTGGCGGTTCCTTAGTCGGAAACTGCGTTCGTACCAAAGTTATGAAGTGTTAGGCTTCGTGTCGATATTGTTATCATTGCTGTGTATAGATCCCGTCAAATTCGGCTATCGTCCAAAGTTTGTGTTGTATTTTACAAAGATAATATTATGAATAGATGAAATTCTTGAAGTTGTTTCTTTAGTCTCCTACATACTAGTCGGTGCTACTCGGAGATGGATGAAAGTGCCGCGTGAATAGTACGGTCAAGTACCCTCATAGTTAAAACCATATCGAGTTGCATTCGTGTGGCACTGACTAGTCCTCCATTGCATCATTCCGGTCTACATGTAAAGTTTAAAAATCTGAGACATGTGCTGTCATGTAGGAGTGGGTTCTCTGTGATCAATCTCACCTATTGCCGATTACATTCGGTATTCTTTTGGAAGTGACTCAGGCAAGCAGGCCTTACGTGGCCAGGATAGTAAATATATTTCGTGCAGCTGGAAACAAAATTATAATTTCAGAGCAGGGACCTAAGTCCGTGCCTTACGTCGATTATTCCCATCCGTGCACGTCACCGCTGTGTGACCCCGAGAACTCTCAAATGGGTGCATTTTTAAAAAGTACCGTAAATGCTTATCTTCTGTACGAATAATCATCAAAAATTTGAACAGAAGAACCATAACTGATGATTTATTGAAAACTAGAACGACAGTGAGTGCCGTCTAGAATTTTAATTATTTCGATGAAACAAACGTTCCGTTGTCGTAAAACTGATGTCTTAAAAATGCTTCTCTCAGAAGATATGTTGAAGTGTTTGCATAATATGAATAGTTTAATTCGTTTTCCAAATCTTTATTTTATTCATGCAGCTTCTAGTCCTAGATTTTCACGTTAGTTAGACATTTCTAGAGAGACCAGATGTGCAGCGACCGCTAATGGGTGAGTAATTAGTCTCGGGCATTACTGCCACCACTTCCGAGTTGTCCAGCTCCAGGCCGTCTCGGATTTGATC
Organism: Hyalella azteca; assembly: GCF_000764305.2. NCBI lineage: Eukaryota > Metazoa > Arthropoda > Malacostraca > Amphipoda > Hyalellidae > Hyalella > Hyalella azteca. Next base: position 53,393 of record NW_025944763.1, on the reverse strand, counting down.
ACTTCTGGTTGAGTGGGTCCTTGACTCATTGCATCAACATCAATGGGACTACGATAGGATTCAACTAATGTACGCATTTAAGTGGGTTTTTAAACATTCCCCGTGTGTTTTTAAAGCAGGGTTAGTTGAAGTGTTGACTCGTCAGTTCAAATGTATGATAAATTAGCCGTATTCATTATTTCCCCCACTCAAATTTCAATGACGCACTCTCAACATGAATAAAGTATTCTCAGCACGGACTTGCGGCAGCCTAAATTGATCACGAGGGACATTGTGATTGCCTAACCTGAATAATTTTTTTAATGTTTAGTATCCTGAATATTTTCTGTCTCGAAGGAGAGTATCCAATACCGAATAACTATCTTAAAATAAGAAGCACATATCTTCATGAGTTAGTTATTCATCCGAGCTCTCTTTCGACAGGAGCTTGAGCGTCGAAGTAAGGGAATATCAAACATGTAAGTGAAGTAAGGATATACGGCCTATGCAATCGTGTTTACCAAAAGATTATACACCTGATTTTTTTAGAAATTCATGATCGCATATTCAACGGATGTTTCAAAACATTTTTTGGTGAGTAAAAATCTAAAAAGATTTAAACTGAAATCATTTTGTGGGCTCCCGTGAATTGAATTACTACAAAAAATTCGAAGTTAAGAACGTTTTCATTACTTATTGACTCATAATTTACCCTCTGCGCTAGCTGAATGTGCCGAAATACCAAGAGTTTTTAAAGCTCTCTCAAATTCATCCACGCGCGATCAAGAATATTAAATACATTTTAAAAATGTACCCTTTACGGTAGCTATTCTAGCCAACGTCTGCCGACAACCTCGTAGTCCGAAGCGTCCTTGACCAACTGCCTGCAGCTCATGACATTAATTCGTTTTGGCGCTGCGGGAAGGAATGGAAGAAATTTAAAAAATCACCTGATAGTCTTAAGAAATTTTAAACTTTTTATGCCCGAACATTTCTTAGTTCATTGTTATGCCTATCTGTTTTTAGAGTAAATTTTCCCATTGAACATCTAGAATTAGAATCAAAGCAGGTACGGTCAAGCACTTTATAGTTATTAAAACGTATTTGCGAGTCTTGTCGACTTTTAAATTGAAGGCGTTTACGCGTTCTTTATCCAGAAATTACAATTATCAATGACATTGAAAAATATTTAATGTGGCTTTAATTCCTATAATTACTTGCATATCTGTACTGTAAACTTAGGCAATGAATGATGTTTTAGTTGATACTGTTTACGGTTAGCACGTTGGGTTCGGTATCTCTTGCTGGAAGGGAAACTTTTGCAGCGCATAATTGTTATTTTGTGATAAAAACGAAATGAATTTTAGTTTAGTGCCGGCGTTATTTTAGAAACATCTTGCATATAACCCGGTGCCTCACATTAAAAAGTAAACTATCTTCACAACTAAGAAAGTACACGGCTACAATCACTTTATTCTTCATAAAATAGGGAAAAAATGCAAATAAGAACTGGTTCCGCGTCTCCAAAATGGCTCAGTGACCACTGATTGCATTTCCGCGGAATACTATCGTATTCCGCGGGCAGTACCAACTAGCCAGGGTCGCCTTCTTGATGCCAGTTCTCTTGTATTTTGATTTAAACATCGAATTATTTACTTCTCAGTCAAGTCCAAGCAACGCCAATTCTGCCATTGCGTCAGTTTTTTATATTAAGTTTATTTAGTTGTCATCAACCATTCGCGTCTATATGTTGCGAGTAGCTTAAAAAATTATGATGAATCGAAACTTCTTCCCCTTCGGTTTCGTTTACTGTTCATTATAAAAAGAAAACACTCGTTTACGTGACCTTTTATTTTTTCTTTGTTGAAATCGTTAGGGCTGCGGCATGATGCAGTCCTTCCTCAGTTCCTTTTCCTTGGTCGCTTCGTCGGATGGCAAGCGAGTGGCTGTCGCAGTCTCTCAGAGTGAGAGTCGAACAGTCGCGCTGGTGCCGTCGTACAGTACGGATTGTGGTTTTGTTTAGTGCCGGTCTGCTGTGTTTAAACTTGGACAACTAATTAAAACGTAAGTTATTGATATAATCTAACCTCAACAGCACCACTGTAGAAGATATGAGATTATCACGGATTACTTTCATTTACTACTTACATTTATGTGTACGATTATTCTAGTAGGGCTTGACGTATGGTACAGCCCATGTTTGAGTTAGGAAAATATTCACCTTCCAAACTGACATTCAAAAGAACATAAGGCGGAAACAAAATTTAATTCATTTGTTCGACATACAATAGTGACAATACAAATGTTTGATTTGGGGAATATTTTCCACTAATTTTTACTATTGTGTATTCAAATGTGAATCGTACAGAGTCGAGGTTTAAATGCTAAAGTAGTCTCGATAGTTTTCCCTTGAACCCCATTTCACTCCTTTTGTATTCTCCTTCATGATACTAATCATGGACTAGGTTAAACTTCCAAAGGTGTTACCTCTTTTTCGTTTTACTGCGTTAGTGGCAGTAGATTCCCTGAAAGTTCTAATTTATTTTCTAGGTGTAGGAATGGTGGATTATGCTTGCATTTTCAGTAATTAGGTACCAAGGTTTCGCCGTTGGGGGCTGGCGTGAAATGTAATACCTACTCGTCTTGGTCGTCATTACGTAGGCGTAGCTACTGCAGAAATGCTTTGCGATACCAATTTCAAATTTCAATCGAGGTTTGTCCTTCATGGACATAGATGAACAGAATTTTAATACTATAACTTTTTAGTTTGTAATACGGGAGCATCCGAGCATGAATATTGTTATTGGACTTATTTCTTATAAGTAATGTTGAGGTGTATTATTTTTAAAATTATAGCATTAAAAACTACACATTAGACACCGGTGAGCCGTTTCATTTCGTGAGACGTTTTTTCCTGAAGTTGATACTTGATACTCCCTCACCTAGGTCTTCAAGCCCCTTGGGAAATTAGGCTACTGGTCGAGGCGATCAGTTATTGGTGATATCAGGTTACGCTCGCGACTCGCGTACGAGCTCGTTTTGAGCCCAGTACCCGATAACTATAAATACTTTTTCAGGGAAAAATAAGTTTCGAGGATAGTTAAAATATTATTACGTTTTACCCGAACTGCATTCTCCCGTTTATTTAAGCAGTCTTTTACATCAGTGTCATGGTGTGAGTGGGAACTAATGAGAAAAACATTGTTGTGTGAGCAATTGATCTTTATTTTTAGAGCTTATAAATGTTGTAAAGTTTCAGTCTTCCATTGTACAGTTCATTATTATTGGACTTGAATGCATGCGTTGTCATGACCTACAAGGCGGAAGGTTCCTAGAAGAGACAGAGAGAGAGAGGAATCTGTCACCCCTCTTCCCCCTGGGTGTTCAGTTTCCTCTCCGCATCATCGCGATGCCACAGCGATGTACGAGCGGCGACGATTTCCTGTTTCAGACGCTGCCCGAAACATGCGTTGTGCCTCGGAGTCTGCCAGCAGAGTGGCCATGCAGCATGCATTGTCGAAATATCAGAAGTATATTATTGGTAAAGCGCATTGAAATGTTCTGAGTCTGTTTAATTTGATGTGTACTCGCTGGAAGTGGACTGTCTGCGTGCATTCCATCGCGCTACGCGTAACCTTCGTGGATGTCTCCGGCGGCATTGCTGCCAAAGTTGGCCATGGAAGGGCTCTGTTAGCCTCTACATAAATTCTTTACTGGATTGCAATGCTAAAGGTTATGGAGGGTTTCCACCATAAGTATACATTTGTGCTGTCCATCGCAGGTTACGAGCGTTTTAAGAACTATTAATTGTTTCTTTCATACCATTAAACATGACACGCTTCTGGAATATTGAGAAAATGTGAACTCGAATGGATTTGATCGTGTATCAAAATTTATTCTTGAGGTAAGCTCGTCTATTTTCGAGGAGGTCTGCTGCGTGCATTCGTCTCTGAATATTGTTGGCACCATATCAGGTCCAGTGCACGTGACTAGGATCTCAACGAACTAGATCCCTTTGCCCCCTATCGCCTTTCACTTCCAGTTGCACCTGACTTGGAAGCGTAGTCTAATGGCTTGTTAAGTGGCGCCGCCGTCTTTAGAGTGGAAAAGAGAAGAGGAGGAAATAGATAATAAGCGACATAAAGGGCCCATGGTACATACGAGGGAATACTAACTTATTCCATTCGTTTCCTACACTCGTCATCCTCGTAGAAATGAACACTGAAACAGTTTTAGATAGATCATTTAGTTTACTACTTCCTCGTGCTGAAAACGTATTTTAATAATTTACTTATTTTAGTTTTGATTATCAAAATAGTCAAAATATGGATGGAACGTCCATGGAGGTCTGATGGAAGTTGTTGGTGCTGACGCCCTTGCATGGCTACCAGTTTTTTCTCGCTGGCGATTGTGGCCTTGAGCGAAGAGTCAAAAGTTTTGTACTGAGTGAAGTATGAAAAAACTACGTGGACCCTGAATAACTTGATTCCTAAAGCTTATAGAGGAGTCTCAACCTTGAACAAAATTATGCAACTAAGAACCAATCGGTTTATCAGCTTTGACCCTTCACTAGACATGAGTAAAATGCTTGGTTAATTTGTTTGAATGTTATCGACAAGGTACACAAGTTATTTAAAAATAACTGCCAGAATGTACCCTTAAACCTTTGTTTTTGATACTTGAAAAATTGGAGAAATGGCGTTTACTGACGAATTTTCGGCTGTTTGATTCACTTGAAATCATTTGCTAAGCCCAAAGCCTTAAAAAGTTGTGGTGCAATTGCGCAACTCAATGTGTGGAAGAGGAAATGTATTTTCACTCGTTCACTCTAAAGCTAATTCTCCATATAGTGCACGTTTGTTACCACAATAAAGCCTTATCGGTGTTAACATAATTTCGGTTATTGATTATTACACGGATACAACTTCACAAGGTTAGTGCTCTTGTTTATTCGGTATCCTTAACTTCCACCACATCTGACGGTCTACTAACTCTCCCCATCTACTCGCTCGCTTTTACACTCGATATCATTGATCAAATACGCAATCTAGTTGATGAATTTCCTTACAATGTTCCCTTAATTATAAAATGTTTCATTTTTTTTTTGCTTCTAGCGGCGTTGTCTGACAACTAGTCTGTATTTCTCCAAGCTGGTCTGAAGACTTGCAATAATATTTGAAGGCCTGAGCTTCTTTTATATGCACGAGATATCCTTCCTGATTGTGCTTTTTATTCTAATGTGTGGTTTCATGTCAGGCTAGCTGATATTTAATGGCGTCAGTAGGCCAATGTCGCGTGTATTTGATATTCTGACGGGCTACGTTGGAAAGTGATTGGGAATTCAGAATGAAGGAATGCCGAAGGAGGCTATCTTTGTCGGTTTAGACATTTTAAAGTAGTTTTGATGCCAGCGGTCTCGTTGTTCTAAATGTTCTGATTTTTGCTCCTGCAAGCAATATAACACATGCGGCCGACATCTCGAATAATTTTTATGTGTGAATATTAGATTATTTTTCGATTGCTTCAGAGTATAAATTTTTACTGAACAAACTTGCTTTGAAATATTACTAACTTCTTCTGTGATCAACAAGCTGTTATCATTTTGATGGAAGTACGCCAATTTAAACAAAACTAACTAGTGATTAAACACGAACCCAGTTAAGACAGTTTTTTGTCGTACTCTGAATATCTCTGTTGGGTGGACCCTATAGCCCTGAAAGTTATATAGAATATAAGAGCTTTGGACGTGCGCGCTTCAAGGTTGCTTCGCGCTCACAGGAGTCGAATAGCACGAGGTGAAGTTGGTCAGTGCGCCTGATTAGAATAAGAAAAAAAAATCACGTGGTAGTTTCTAACAAGTCATATATTTTAAAGTTGGACACTCGGAGTGATTACTCCACCAATTTTACGTTACACGCCGTTTTCCGCAGAGTTCGCAGCTTAGTCTTATTAATTATAAGTGCATTTGAATGCGCGTTTTTCCGGCGCAAAAATGCATGTTTGAATGCCAATTTAGTTATAAGCGACGAGATGCTCATATTTTTTTAGAATTTCTTATGAACATCACAGGATTCGTATTTTATAAATTTATCTTTGTCTACCTTAGATTTGTTCGACACCAGATGCTCTGATTCAAGGAATTCTGGACGTAGTGCTTTGGAGCGCAATATTAAGGTATCCGGTACATGGTGATGTCAAGTTTCATCTTGATGTTGATAGTTACTTATCACGTGATGCACGAGACGTTTTTTCTGACTTGACCACAGCTTGATCCACTTTCGCCACACAGCTAGGCAGCTAGACGAGAGTTTCTTGCGCTTTTTCTTCGTCTTCTCTCAAATTATCGTTGCCCCTCGCTAGACGTCGATTGCATACCCCTCCCCTCACGATCAACTTGGCCTGTGCTTGTGCCCGCATTGCGCGAACAAAACTTAAGGCGGTCTGTTGCGCGATGCGAAGAAAGACTGCTGCATTGCGCTCCGCTTCACACCGGTGCTTCATCGACTTTACCTTGTCCCACTTCTTTTGGTAATTTTATTTTGTGAATTTTTTTAATTTAGTAGCATTTCAACAAGAAAACGAAAAAAAAACAGTTCAAATTTCTTTATGCAAAAAAATGTTTGTTGCATTATAACAAATTTTTTTGTGCAAAAAATATGTTTGTTGCATGAGAAAGCACTGAATTAGAGCTGTTTTATGAACCTCGCTTTATACTGGGTACAGAATGAATGATTGCAAAGAAGATACTCCTGAGCCTTTACTGCACACTTGAGCTCGTAGCGCACCTGTAAGCAGGAAACCTATTCATGACCTCGTTCATTGCTTGCAGTTGAAGCGACCTCGAGTGCAGCTCGTTTTGCTCTTTAGTGTGCGTCCGACCCTTCATTGTAAGCTTGTGTTCTATTCTTTACCTTACTTCAATCAAAGGAAAATTCGTCACTAGGCAAGGTAACTGCAAGTCGCGAATTTGCGTTCACGCGTCATTTTAGTTCAGTTGCAATTTTGAAGTCTATCACATGTCGCATTTTTTTGACGGTTGTTTGTCAGCTACTTTGGATGGATTATATTGACATTTATTGCAAACTGAAATGCATTTTATGATGTTTGGTTATCCTGGTTTATATAACCTAGATTTTGGGTTCTTTATGGAAAATGTTTGTGCATAAAAATATTTGTCTGGGTTTGCTCTGCCAATTGATGTGCAACTGCAATACGGTAGACGTGAGGGCACGCGCCTGTTACCGTAATGAAAATAAACTGCGCTGCGATAATCGAAAGCTTTTAGCTCGGAGCAACGATCGCTCGCATGCGTTGCTTTTGGAAGGATTTATTCTACTTAATTGAATTGAAAAAAATCTTCTCAGTTTAACGCAGCTCGTTGGTTTCAATTTATGTGAAAAATTAATAGAAACTTTTCGCATTGTTCCCGAGTAATATATTTCTTTGCTATAAAGATTCTCCCTCTGGTCTTATCCGCATCTTCTACATGAGCGACTTGATTGATGAGTGTGAAGACGCAGTTGTTTAGCGTGAAAATTTATATATATATCTTAGTTTTTATTTTGCTCCAGTAAATCTTCCCGTTCATTCACATCCCGTAAAACCTCGTTCATCCGCTTCTTGGTTGATTACATTCATTTTCCTCGTATAGAATTCGAAACACTTTAATGCTATATAACAAATTATTAATTATATTAATTTGATCCTTTCCAGAATTGCAAGATGAAGTTCTCAATTCTATCGGCCTTGACACTGGCTTTATTTGCCGTGGCTTTGTGCCGAGCTGAAGGAACTACTGCTGATCACGGGGCTGCTCCCGAACCCTCCGCCGAACCTTCCCCAAAAGCAGCAGAAGCCAAGGCGTCTCCCGCGCCTGACACCAAACATGAAGGTTCCGGTCACCATGAAGGTCCTCACGCAGAGCCCGAAGCAGAACCTGAACCTGATTCCTCTACGCATGGGAAACCAGAAGAAGCCTCAGCGGAGCCAGAACCTGAGCCCGAGCACGAAGCAGCGGAAGGCGACATCAAGCCAGAGCATCAACAAGTTGTGGAAAAGCCAGGTACGAAAATATGTCAGCGTGCTTAGAAAATTATTTTTAAGTAGGAAAGTTTTGATATTTTGCACGGCAAAAATTTATGGCGAAATTTCACTAATTAAATTGTAAACAAGAGGAGCAATTATTGTGACGAGAGTAGCATGTACCCAAATAATTGTGACTGTATCGGTTTCTTCAAGCTTAGTTTAGGAATCGATTCTTGGAAGATTGCCCTTGGTTAACCAATCTCATAAAATGTGGTGGTTCCCTTAACGCGTTTACCAAAGAGCGACACGGCTGTGTGCCTATATATCATTAGGCCGAGATGAGCACGGCAGGATCCCCATGACGGGATTATAAGCCGAGCTACAATGGCATGCGGAGACACTATGGCTCTGAGCTTGGATGCAGTTATCCACGGTGGCATCTAATAAATTTTGGAGCATCGTGTTTGTATTAAACGACAGAACAAATTTCTCTTGGAAGTCGAATGAACGCGTTTCTTTACATGAAAGAAGCTTGTGTAAGAAATCGATTTCGGATTACGTAGCACTTCTTCAAGATCCTACAAAATTATCTTTGGAATGTTACCGTTGAAACTCATTTTAAAGATGGCATCTAGCATGTAAATGTTTTTTTTATAATTATGCGAGAACTCATTAGCGAGAACTCAGCTAAGTGCGCTCCAAATTCAGGGAAGTTTAGATTACTTTGCCTGTACCTATTATGGTATGACCCAGTGCCACACACCATTGACGATGACTGTAATTAATTCATTTTGAAGTTGGAGCAGGTGACTTATCCATATTGTTGAGCTTCTTCAGCACCCGCATGACCTCGCTTATGCAGACCGCCCTCATTGTTGTCCTACCACGGTCGATGATGATACTCTTGGTTCATCGACCCTCACTTCATTATCATTTGGGTTAAAAATGAGGGAAAAAAATAAAAGAAGCTTCTCTAAGAAGGTTCTATTCACTGCGCCGCCATGCGTCCTTTGGCATCGACCCTGTCTCTTTTCAGCATAGCGTGTTAGCGTCGCTCTTACTGGAGAGACAACTTTGAAAAACGACCAAGGAGGTGTTTTGTGTTTTCACTGCAATATTGATTAATATTTACACTGAACTGCATTAGTTGGAGGCAAGGTTTTTAATCTAGAGTTGTGAGTTGCTTACGTTTGTTGAAAAAGTAAAATTCCATGTCAAGCTACCGGTATCGTGATAGAAGTGCCTCCTTGATTACTTCTTGAACGTCTAGGAAAATTATTATTTGAAAAAAGTATATAGTGATTTGTTTTGTGACCATATTGTGGCAAAGAAGCCTATTCTCAGCGTACAGTTATTTGAAAGTTCATGTATTACGAATTTTAAACTTATTTAGGAACCTCCTGAAGCTTGATAAAAACACACGAAAACTGACACATTTTTCGTCGTAGCTCCGCAATAACGTGTGAATGTGCCAACACTTTGTCACACCCGTGGCAGCCTGTGATCCATTAGCCCAGTTCTCCGTAGGCTGGCTAGACTCATAACTCTTTATTGTCGGCTTCGTGACGAAGTGTCGACCGGCGCAACAGCCGTTGTACGCTCACCAAAACCACAAGACTCTGATGTTCATCAGGTCGGCCACGATGTTGCCCTCATTTTTTGCTGCTTCGTATAGATCTTGTCCAGTTTCGGCAGCGTGCAAATGTTCTGAAGTAAGCAAATATGGACATCAAGAAACTAAGCTAACAACTTTACAAATGTTTGAGCAGAAGGCTTATACGAATAGTTGCCCTGTGCTTTACTTCATTCAGTGCCAATTGAAGCATCGGGACAAAAGAGCCACAGAAAAACAATCCTGTGAACGGAAGTGGGCAATTCAACTGATTGGACGAGTTTCGTATCAGTCTTGTTACGGGTTATATAATTACTCCATTGTCGATCATGACGTTATTGTATGCGTCACATAGCTGTTTTACACGCTGCGCTAACAGACAGAACAGCAAACGCAGTTTTTTCGAACTTCAGCGTAGGTACCCTAAAAATAATATGAGTTTCAATTTAAATTATTTTTAAAGACAGCACTTCTAAAGAATCCAGTGTCTCCGATGCAGTGTCTCACATGCACAATGAATTTCTAATTTTATTTTCATACATAAAAAATGATTTTCTTTTTTTATATGGACAAAAATTAAATATTCAAAATTATTCATTCTGTCAATTGATTTATGCACGTTCTCCGACTTTACATAAGTGTGCAACATTTCATATCGATTGGACAGATAGAAGCGTATTAAATATCGATTATAAGATTTGTAGCAGACAAACGAGAAGTGAAGTTAGGGAGAAGTGTTGTAATAATTAGCAGTAATTAGCGCGGCTAATAATTAGCAGTAATTAGAGCAGCTGTTAATTGTACAAACTTTGAATTTAATCGTTACGCATAAAAATATTGGTATTTTTATAGGTTTAAATACTTTTCAAAAGCCAAGTTGGTCCTAATTAATTTCGTAAGCCAGAGAATTCACGTCATTGCATTTTGCTACTTATATGGACCACAGTTGTCTGTGGTTTCACGTTCTTCAGAGTGGAATTTGCGGTTCAGGTCAACAACATAATGCAGGAATGCAAGGGAATAAAAGTTCTAACCTTGATACTTGAATTCCCTTCATTTATTTGAACAATCACCGGAAAGCGGTCCCTGCGTGAGTTGACCTGCCGCTACGGGACGTCCTTATAGCGCAGCGTTTGTGCCTTGGGAATCTCTCACTCGACACCTAAAATCGGAACGGTAGCGGAGACTACTTAGTTTGCACAAGAGTTAGAGATAAGTTAACCTTAGTTTTTTCCTCTAGATTTCTCGTTGATAGCATATTTTCGCTTGCTGTGACTTGCATAATTTATTTGTCAATGTTCCTTGCAGCAATCTTTAAAAAATTTAACTCGGTACTCACTGCAGTGAGTGACAGAGCGCATTTTCTCGTCGACGAAAACGTGAAGTCACGGACGGACGGACGGACATGGCGAGCACAATAGTGCATTTTTTCCATACATGAGAAAATGCGCTAAAAATACGTGCTTTCTGTCATTCTAGTTAACTGCTTTTATTGATTAAATTTTGGTTCACAGGTGCTGCATCTGCGAGCACACTTGGGGAGAACGGCTGTGGCAGCGTCGTGACGAGCCTCGCTCTTGTCTTTGCCGCCGTCGCTGCTGTGATGAGCGCTTAGATTCTGCTGTCCTTGCATCATGCATAGGCATGAATTGGTTCCATTCAGAGCAGCTACTAATAAATTTATCTCTTGTGTTCCTAGGACGCAGGCTTGTAATTTTCTGAGTATTATCAAGGTGTTGAGTGTTAGCTACTGTAATGGAATACTGTTAGTCATAATAGTTGTATTTTATCGGTGGATGTGTAAATTATTAGTTATGGTTTTGGATGCTCGCTGGTTCGTCAGATTCTTTCGATTGCCTAATACTTAACGAGGACAAATTTTGCCCTCCTATTTACTTTCATTTGTAACGGAATTATAAGATCATTACTACGCTTCATACAACACAACGCCGTTGTGCTCAGCTCGCTAGTCTTATAGCTACTAGGCCCATCCGTATTTATTCATTTTCTTTCATCTTTCTGCGGTAATGAACCAATTCACAGCTTTTGGATAAAGTTTTAAGTTTCTAGCGGTTAGTTCATGTCTAAGTAATCTTGGAGTGTCATAAAAAATTCTATTTACCTGCTATTTAATAAATTGGGGGCTTCTAAGTGACCTTGCTATGTGATATTGTGAGGTTCGATTCGCAAATATAGAATACAAATTAGCGTTGTCTTCTTCATTGAGTGTTCCTTGCATAACCTTTTCTTGAACTTTTCTGCAAGAATTCCATATTCCTTGCATGCACAGTAGTATATACTAGAAAAAAAGTGTGCAAACTCTGAATCTTGCGCCAGGTAATTTACCCAAGGTCTATTAAGCAGTAAAAAAATCACTTATTCCTCAAATATAATCGTTGCGTAGACGTAGTTCAGTTCTTTGAATAAAGAGAATAACAACTTGACATCTCCTTGATTAAGTTATACATAGCCCTCTGTGATCGCACGTCCTCCTGATGCTGGAGGGTATAAACATTGAGCGTAGAGATCGCACGAACTAAACTTTTCATGTAACAACGCATCATGAGAACGTTAACCACAAGCAGCAAGCACATGATGAAAAATGACCCTGAATAGGATGAGCTGCGTGCAGAATGTAAACATTGTGAGAGGACGCGGTCTCCGCGGCACTCCCGCTGATGAGAGCACAGAGGTATCGCCTGTCTCGTCCGCTTCCCTCTGAATACTTCGTGCTCAACTCTTCTATGACTGATGAGAAACAGCACGCGCTCCTGGCCTTCCGAAGACTTTACATAGTGTCTACCCTCAGGGTAAATGAAAAGTTCAGCGTGGTACGTTCAACACGTTATTTGAAATTTGCATCTCTATACAAACGATAGTTCAACGTATTTTATTCTAATGGATTGTATATATGTAGAATATGAGATAAGAATCAATTATGCCAAATTCACATTGTAATAAGTTTTTAAGTAACCTAGAAAACTTCCGACCACAATCCACGTAACAATTATTTTTTCGAAAGGTACTAGTTAACTTTCTAACGACACGGTAAATGGAACTTTCTAACGACACGGTAGATGGTAGCTCTTAATGTAAAATAGAAGTTTAATTTAGGGCTAAGTACTGAATGGTTTGTTCTGCAAAACTGAAACAAGTGTTGGCTTAAAGATTATTAAGATAATTTAGCTTTATTCAAATTGGATTAGACATATCGATATATGTACACATCGATTGAATTCACTGTCAAAATATGGTTTCAGATATTGTTTCAACTCTCCGACACCGAAATAAAAAGTGGACCTTAAAAAGAGAGCACCGAGAGTCAATATTCAGATTTGTTTGCACAGCACGTAGGATGCGAAGTGCTTAAATAAAAAAATCGTACATACTTTTTTTTTGAAGTAAAACTGACCAGTAACCCATTTTTTCACGCTATCGGAAATAAATTATGATAATTCTTCATAGTGGCAACTAGGTAAATAACTTGGTTCTCAATAGATTTATAAGGTATAACAGTATCCTCCAGTTAATAACTAAATTCCAACCCCAAATTGCAGATTTTAACAGCAAACGGACAAGTCAAACACAGATCACTTGCGAAACTTTAAGAAAACAATATGTGGCATGGTATGTGTGTCCATTTATAAAAACCATTAAACGAGAAGTTCGTCACGGACTAACAAAAGCAAGAAATTAGTTGCCATCATCGTAGGTAGCAGTTACTTCCTTTTAATTAATAACTGAACACGAGTATAGCACTGGGCAGATGATCACTGAGCTTACTCAGTTTCACACAACATTGTAGACGGAATTTATATTTTAACACGAAAAAGAAAACCAACAACAGATCAGCCGAGAATTAAGTGAATATGCGAAAATTAGATCGTACATAATTATTAAAATCTTAATAACTAATTAGTGATAATGTGAAGCACAGCCAATCAGACGACCATTTAAGGTTAATTTCAAAATCTAACGCACGAACTAAAACCAAAAATGAATTTCATGAGGTCACGCGTGTGGCAATAATTTTTGTACTGGGTCCCCACACAAAAGTTTTTTTCGAGTCTGCAAGACACCCGACGTCATCAGGCAAAAAATAATCCAAATCAATTTTAAAACAGAACCAGTTTGTTGAAGGAAGGAGTAATTCACATCGCAAATGCACTAAATAGGAAATTCTCCCGCGTGGCAAGGCATACATCGTGAATGTAAATGCAAAAGAACAATGCTGACAAAGACCAACGTATGAAATTAAGGCATAACTCAATGCTTCAAACTATTGTCACCGAATATTTTCTACATATTTACAGGCTAGCGATGTTTCACTTGAGCTGCACTTCGAGTTGTCTCTCGTCCTCCTGGTCGTCGACGTGCTGCTGAGCTTCCGTGGGCTCGTCAGGCTGGCGCTGGTAGGTGGGCGGCACCTCACCGCGCACAGCTTGTGCCGTCACCAAAACCTTCTCGATGTCAGACCCGGGGATTTCAAACATAGCGTCCAGAAGAAGATTTTCCTGTTGACAACGAAAAGACATACGCTGAAAAAAGCTCTCAAACACAAGTTTACTGATGGGAAAGCTGGATGTTGTTATTTCTGTTGTCTTAAAAAAATCATTGAAGCTGCGCAATAATATCCACTACGGTATTGCAGATAATGAAACACATGTAAATTCCAAAATTCAAAATGGCCTATCCTTTTGCCGCAGACAATGAAGCAATACAGTAGAAGGGAGACAAATCAATACCAATACAAGAGATGGTGTCCCAACTAAAATAAAAACAACGCTGACAACACTCACCATTATCGCCCTTAGTCCTCGTGCTCCAGTTTTTCTCTCCATGGCCATGGTTGAGATTTCCTTGAGAGCATCAGCATCAAAGTGCAATTCGACATTATCCATGCCAAACAGCATTTGGAACTGCGGCACGAGTGCGTTGCGAGGCTCAGTCAAGATGCGCACCAGCATCTCGCCAGTGAGAGAGTGGAAAGGCACAACAACGGGGAAACGGCCAACAAATTCAGGAATCATGCCAAACTCAATGAGATCGCGAGCCTCACACTTGCTGAGAAGAGCATCTTTCTCTTGCATGTCCTCAAGAGCGTCGGTGCTGCCAGTCTGGTGAGCCACATCGGCCTGGCTAGCTGCTCGCCGACCTGCTCCATCACCCGTGGCGGCGCCAAAGCCAAGATATTTCTCATTATTGCGTCTCGATACCACTCTATCTAGTCCGTTAAAAGCTCCTGATGCGACGAATAGGATGTTGGTGGTGTCTACTTGAATGGTTTCCCCTCGGAGCTTGCGAGGGCTGTTACGTTCAGGCACCTGGACCATCGTCCCCTCTAGCATTTTGAGCATGCCTTGCTGGACTCCTTCACCTCCTACGTCTCTCAGTTGATGAATGCCGGGGACAGCCCCTATTTTGTCTACTTCGTCCAGGAAAACGATGCCCTGCTGTGCTTTATCGATATTGTAGTTAGCATCTTGCACTAGTTTTGCAATGACGCTTTCAATGTCTTCACCCACGTAGCCAGCTTGAGTCAGAGTTGTGCAGTCGCAGATAGCGAAAGGCACGTCAAGGCAAGCGGCGATAGTCTGAGCAATGAGGGTCTTGCCTGAACCAGTGGGCCCCAGCAGTAAGACGTTGCTCTTCTCAAGGCGGAGATTGTGAGTAGACGACTCGAGAACATCTGAGCCTTGAGGGCCTTGAGCTTCTCCCTTGCCATCGTCAGAGCCACCCTCGTAATTTCCCACACCAAGAGCACTACTTTGCTGGCTCATGCCTTGTAGATGACGCAGCAGCTCTACAGAAACACATCACAGGATTAAGATTTTCAGCAAAGAAGCAAAATTCCACCCGAAATTCTAGTCTTTGGAGCTGTATTACAAGAGAGCTTTAATTAACACCACGAGTCCATGATCAAAATTAGTTTCAGGCAAATATTCATACAATAGAAGATATTTTACAATTTTTGCATTGCAAGTTAAAGAATAGAAACATAAGAAACAACAGGACGGATAAAATTCCCCTACAAGAAGTAAAGCCGCAATAGTGTTTCCAGAATAATAAAAGAAATAAACAAACACTTTTAAGTAAACATAATTGCCATACCTTCTTTAGCACCAGGTGCCCAGGTAGTATTGCCATCTGTAAAGAGAAACATGACGCTTGGCGTCAATTCTTAAACACTAATACAAAAAACAACAGGAGTATGTCATGCATAAAAGGCAAAAGAAAAAGGAAATTATGATGTACCACTTTTTAATTATTGATAATGTAATCCATATAAATTCGTGTTGTACAATTTGCTCAAGTTAAATCAGCAATTTCACTAACAAATGGAAACAACCAATCCTGTATCACAGATACTTACAAGGATGTAAAGAAAAATTGAAGATTGTGAGTGAGGATGTACAAATTAGAGTTGTTCCTAGAAATTATTCGGTAACTTTATCAACTGTAAAAACCTTTGGCGCTGGTGTTGCCAGAAATGCCACCAATCTGGAAGCTTGTATGGTGTTGTATAGGCACGCCGTCGAGAGGTAAAGGCTCGGGTTTTGCTTGAGGAATATTATGATAAATTCTTTTGTAATGATTGTAGACAGCAACACTTAGGACTTTTTTGGCACGCTCCTGCCCGATGACATGACTATCCAGGTACTCGTAGATCTGTAATAGAAATAATTTTTTAAATAACGCATCTCCTAAACAGAATAGGAGACTATGGTATAAAGGGAATTGATAATGAATCAAAATAGTGAAGAAACAGACGAATGTACCGGTACTGAATAATTACCAAGTTTCAAGGTGATTAGATATCTATTTACCACAAATATGATAGTCACTCAAGGATTCAATGGTATTTAAGAACAATGTTAATCATAGAGCATTAAACCTTCTTAGGTGGAGGTGGAGGTTTGCGGGGCTGAGGAGCTCTTTGGCCCACAGGTTCTTCTTTGACTTCACGCCCAACGCGGCGCTTGCCGTTGAAGCCGTTCCCTTCTGCAGAGTGCTTGTTGTCAGCATCACTGATCACCACAAAAAAGTGGTGGCACTTTTCACACTTGACAAAACGTGTTGAGTCTGTAAAAAGATTCGCCATGTTTAAAAATTTAAAATAAAAACATGAAAAACATACACAAGCACATTGACTATGTTTTGTTCAAGTTAACGTTTTTCCAGTACCTATACTAAATACCATTTTAGATGTACTTAAAATTATTTATGAAACAATTTTTGTCATTTTTCAATAAGGAATACTGAGGAGGGGATAAAGTCTGTACACAAGAACTAATCGAGCATAATACATTCAAGTTACTCATAGACTCCAGAAGCAAGAGTCAAATGATTTGTTATAATAAAGGTAAAAGAAAAGTGAATAGTATTGAGCTCACATGTAGGAACAATATAACTGAATAAAATAATACTCACTAACAAAAGTTTCAACATGGCTGCAGGGGTCACCACATTTAGGACAACACATTTGTCCATCACCACCTTTTCCACTGCCCTTGTCTGCTCCATTACCAGAGCCGTTGCCTCTTCCACTGTTAACACCACTTCCGGCTCTTCGACCTCTGCCACGGATCTCACCACCGTCACTAGGAGGTTCTGTGGTTGCTTGTTGCCTAACTCCAGTGTAGTGTAAATGACTGTAAAAGTCAGTAGGCACATTGCCTGTGAAAAAGAAACTGCTTGAAGAAGGTAAAAATTTGAAGAAATTCAAATAAATGAAAGTGTACCGGTATTCCAGAAGTTGCTAACAACATCAGTGAGATAACAAAAAAAATCTCACAAATTTAGTTAGTTGGCATCAATACTTAATGAAGGTTTCTATGGGAAGGTAATGAGATATTTCACATTTAAATAAAAAATAATGAGTGAGAACTCAAGGGCAGACAAATGAATTATTATAAATATGATGGCAATATTTCAATTAATTTGCATTTAACATATGTACCTAATACAAGTAATCAAATCATACTTACTAGAATATTCGTAGGTTAATAACAATGGTTCAACAACTGGAGTATGTATTTCAACTACTCCTGATGTTTGAAAGATTGCACTCCCACTCCCAGCAGTTGCAGCAAAAGGGGGCACCAATCGCCTCAAGGAGCCACGTCCCAACCTAATGCACAACATCTGAAAACACAATATAATTAATAATAATAATAAAAAGTTTAAAAACATCCTTTGAGTATAAAAATTATGTTAATATTGTTTATTTTATAATACTTTTGGCTAACTGTGGGATGCCAAACAGGTTTAAAATTCTAAAACTAAAAGCTGTTTTTGAAAATATTTCTCCATTCCATCTCAGGAAAAAATATTCAATTTCCAAGCTTTCATGTAATTCTCAGGGCTGTAAGATTTCTAAAAGATCAATTATCTTCCATATAATTTATAATTAAAAGCAAAAACTAGCTGCAACATTCTGATTGTTTTAAAAATTTGATACTTTGGAGCTACAAGTTTTCAATAACAAGTATGAATTCTTCAATCATGTTCAATTCAATCCCAGACAATTTTGTGGACAATCAATGTGAAGCTTTCTATGAGCGCTCAACCGCCACCGCAGTGTGGAATTCTAGATGGGTATTAAATTAGCCAGTACAGATAGCATATTGGAAAGCAGGACTTGAAAGATAGGAAAGCAGGACCTGAAAGCTTGGAAAGGACACAAACTTCTACTTTCAGTCTATTATATACATATCCTATCCCATTCCAGCTATGATTGGTTGATGGGATTGTGATATTATCCCCTTTCCAGCTGTGATAGGTTGATGAAATTTCGATGTCATCCTTTCTAGCTGTGAAAAGATTTTTTATAAGTAAATGTTCATTCTTAGAATTCCAAACCTGTACTCAAGCAATCAATTTAATAGCCCATTAACCCCCTTTGAAGTTTGAAGTAGCCCTATCTGCTGTTTGGTCATTCTATAGTCTATACTTCTATTGTCAAGATCAAGAATTTAGGCCTAGAATAATGGCAGAAATACTAAAATTTGTTGCCAGAACAACTGTAGACTTAACTCTTAAGGGTTTGTTGTTGCTAACACACCAAGAATATAAATAATGAGCCAGGTGTTGTCAACTTCAAAAATAAATTTTGTTAGGTAGAATCTTTCTATGACAAAAAATTTGTGGCTTTAAATTTTTCTCACACTGAAACTGAATTAGGTACCTACAGCTTTAAAAATTCTGTTATACAAGAAAAAAATTCAGAGCACACATAAAATACCAATCCAAAATTTCTGTTGCAACTTATTAAGTAGTAGATACTTTTTGGTTTGAGATTGAATGAATAGCATGAAAATTTCAACTCTCGAGTGTTCATTCGGAAATAGAATCAGGTCAATTTTGATTCCTACAAGCTACAACTATAACTGAATAGAAAATTCTGTTAATCAAAAGTAAACCAGACATTTCATAATGTAAATTAAAACTAAATATACATCAGCAAAGTGAACTCGCGCTGTGGGGTCAAGGAAGTAGGAAGTTGTTTGACTTCTTTCTTATTTCTTCACCTTCTCACCAGTCACCACACGCAGCTTGAGTGACTAGCTACTGCGTAGCACGATCATAGGGTCTGTTAATTCAAATGTTTTTTACATGAAACAATACATCTTCAATGAATTTATTAGAAGCTTAACTTGTGAAAAAAGCTTCATTAAAAAAAGTTAACTTACGTTGATTAATGTTTTCTGCTGATAAATTCGCAACCTTGCGAGTATTCGCTGATCATTCTCTCAGCTGATGACAACTCAAAGCTCCGAAAGCGAATCATAACACAAGCTTCTACCCGATATACAATCAAATAAGCAGCGCCCTCTTTTAAAGAAAAAGAACGCTTATATTCAATAATAAAGATATAAATTCAATATAAACAGCCTTTTGGAGAACAATTCTTCAATACCGAAGAAATCAGCGATTGACTGGAATTGATGTGTAATCTTTCGAGTATTAATACAAGGAGAATTAAATTCACCCACAAATTCAGGAAAATTCTGAACTTATGCGTTAAGTATTATTGAACGACTAGTAGTTATTTCTTGATGTTACCAAAATAACATATCTGAGCAATAGATTGCAGTATGTTACCAACATGTAGGTATCGCCAGATTCTACTTTTTTAACGTGATGCCGGAACTGCCGGAAGCGGATCTCACACGAAAAAATAGATATGTCTCTTTCTCTTATGGTATATTATGTCCACAGCTAAAGAAGTGATATTGGGTCCGGTAACGAGTAACCTCACTGACAGTTGACTCTAATCCCGGCCATGAGCCGTGACCCGTGAAAGACATGGGGACAACCCCACATTATCAATAAACAACATTATCTCGGGTTCCTGGCCACGCTCGTGCACCGGTAGAGCCGTAGTCTGCGTAGAGACTAGAGCCTGGAGGTAGTCGTAGTTCTTTAGTGGAAAATGTCTATTCACTATTTCTTAATGCTAGATCCCTATGACTCGGACAATTATTTTAATCGAGAAACAAAGTTTAGGACTTGTGTGCAGCATGCCCCAGGGCCCAGGCCATATAGTAAGGCTTCTTGCTCTTGTTTTGAATGCCATAGAAACAGGTAAAATTGGTCTGATTAGCAGGTATTATTGTCTAATTCACCTGTAATTTTTCTCAATTTTCCTGTTAGTTAGGTAACTTATGTGGCTCAGAGCCTCAGCAGTCAGCATTGTGAACATTTTGTAAGCTAGCAACATAAGTCATTCTGGAATATCAGACTGAATTATTTTCCTAAAAATTGTGGGTAGGGTAAACGCGGTATATTCCGACACTTTAAGGACGCATCGAGAAATGAAAAACTATTTTAAAAAAACCGTATGCGTTACGTAAGTTCTGTTGCCTTCACATGACTCTCAAAACACTTCACTACGCGTCAGCAATCTAGTGTTTTTGCAGTATTTCGACACGCAAATGTATGACGTCACCATTTCAACCATCAATGAACGCATGGAACTAAAACAAAGCTTAATATAAAGGAAAAACTAGAGAAGTGACGGAATTACCTACGATGTCGGAATATACCGCGTTTACCCTACAAATGATTGTTGTACCAGCAATTTTTGAAAATTTTTGGCTCAAATGTAGCATTATTTCTTATTTTTTATGGAAAAAATTAGGAAAAAGCCATAGAAATTATTAAAATTAGGTAACCTTATTTATTACCTTAAGCATAAATGCATGATTAATTTTGTCTATTGTGGGTGGTTTCTTCCCAAATTTTCTGAATGGCACAAAAGTGCTTATGGACACCAGCGCAGCATGTAAGGCAGCACTAAGGCTTGCATGAAATATATCTATCAATTGAGCCATCATGCCATGACCACAGCTTCTCACCATTTTTGAGCCTTAAGATTCCTTCTAGATTAATTATCTTCCATCTAATTGTTAATAGAACTGCATGACTGGGCCACAATATTCCATGTACGGTATATAAATAATTGTAACTTTGCAGCCATAATAGTTCATTGATAAGTATGAAAATTTCAATCTAGCTTCCAGGCACAGTTAGTGACATTGATTGTTTAATGGTACTTATGGTAGGATTGTTTAACACGTTCCCCGCGTATCCAGATTTCCCCAGTATTCCCTTATTGCGGAAGGCTTTCAGTGGCTGCTGCTTCAGTTAGGCGCCATTGGCCGTGACAAGAGGAGGTGTGTGCTGCTCTGTGGCATCATAGCTTTGCATAGCTGCAATAAAAATGTTGGGACACATGTGGTACATTACGCAAGCAAATAATAACCACATGTTGTTCTTGCGTATTGTACCACCGGTGTACCAAGTATTTATTGAGCCATATATATACTATAATAGAATAGAAGGGAATAGAAGGAAATAGAAGGGAACAGAAGGGAATGGAAGGAAATAGAAAGGAACAGAAGGGAATAAAAGGAAATATAAGGGAATAGAAGGAAATAGATGGGAATAGAAGGGAACAGAAGGAAATAGAAGGGAAAAGAAGGGAATAGATGGGAACAGAAGGGAACAGAAGGGAATAGATGGGAATAGAAGGGAATAGAAGGAAATACAAGGGAACAGAAGGGAATAGATGGGAACAGATGGGAATAGAAGGGAATAAAAGGTAATAGAAGGGAATTATTAGTTAGAATTTTTACAGTTACTTATCGTTTGTTCAAGGAGATTTACGAATAAAATTTTGGTCCATTGATTTGTTTTACTTAATAATCCACTTTTTGAGTGAATATTAATATTATAAAAGACAAAGTTTAAGTGCGAAATTTCGAGTTATATGTGTTTTTTCAAAACGGCGTAAAATACTGCGTTTGGTACACTGGTACCCCAATACGCAGCAGTGGAATATCACTGTTGGTACACATATGGCCCAATACGCGGGGAACGTGTTAAGAGCAGTACTGGGCAGTGGGCACTGTGGCACTATTTAAGTAAGAAAAATGTTTGGCTACTGGCAACATGTAAGCACTTAGGTATAATCACTTATTTGCTGACAGCTTTGGTGGCATGGAAGTGATAGACTTGATTTTATCTACTATTTACCATTAATTACTTGGGATTTATGTCATAAATTTTATTATTACTTTAAACATTCCCTGCTCAGTTGAAACTTGAAAATTCTGAAATGTGATTTTTTACCTCTGAATGTTGTTTCATTTTTGAATTTGAGCCAGTAGTCCAAAACTTGAGCAGAATTCATTCCAGAATGGGTGCTAATCAAAGCACCAGAAAAATTACATTGATGAATGATGAAAAATCTGGCATCATAAAGGTTAGTTGAGTTAATCATGATGCTATAGTTAATGATTCAATAGTTTTCTGCAGTACCTGTTCATCAACAAATATTATATAATTTCTATTTAATGCAATATTTGTACTACAAACCTTTATTAATGCTGTATCTCATTATTTCTGTATCTCTAATTTTGTTCATTTTACAGCTATCTGATAATTTGGCTCAGCGGCTGAAAGGCCAACTTGAAGGTAACTTTTCATGGAATTCTTCATTGTGTTGAAATAATTGACATAAAAAGTTTACTTAGGTGGAATATGGTATAAGATATTGTGCCCAATTTGCTACAATAAAACATTATTAGATAGATATTAAGGGCGATAATAAAATTAAACTTGAATACATTTGATAGTTACCAGTGCAAAAAACATTTGTGCACAGAATGCCTAAACAATGAATATTGCTTCTACAGATGCTCAGCAGCAGCCTCCATCTCCCCCACCGCGTGCCGCATTTGTACCAACTCCCTCCCCTACACCGCCACCACCACCACCACCCATTTCAGACTCCACCCATGCCACTGCTGCACCCTGGGATGAAGGACGTGGTGACATTTGGACTGGTTTGTACGCTGAAGAAGGGCGCCGAGCGTTGCTCAGGCTCCAAGAAGAGCAAAATCAAGCCATCGCGGCCGTGCATCAACAATGGCAACAAAAAATGCAAGCAAGAGAGCAGGAGGTAACTTTTCAGAAGATTGCTGCTCCATGTTCTAAAAGATTGAGGAAATATTAGAACGTTACTGTCCATGATATTTAAACACTAAACGCATTCTGTCACCACTTTGTGCAACCCCATAATATACTAAATCCAGTTTCATAAAAAGCTAACTTTTTGGCTGGAACCTTCTCCACTTTCAACCTTCTGATTTGTATTTCAAATTATGATACAATAAATATTAATTTAAATAACATCAAATTATGAGGAATAATCGAATATAAACTAATGATAAATATGTGCAGTGGGTGGAGACCTCTAAATTAAGCGCTGCTGAGCTGCAGAAAACGGCGGAAGAAGTAGAGGCAGGGTTTGTGAAGAGCACCGTAACGCCCGTGTGCCAGGACTGTAAGAGTGCTGTGCTTGCCTGCTACCAAGAGCACCCAAAACAAACTCTTCTTTGTGCAGATTCCGTAGAAAAGTTCACCAGATGTGTGGATCTCACAAGGCTTGTAAGTGGATCCAAATGATGATCTCTTGACACCTATGACTTGTCTACTAGCTCTATTCCACCTTGATATATTTCGTATTCTACAATTTATTGCATGAACTACGGCATATGCAATTGTATAAACTAAGTATAGTTTCTTGAATAACATTTTTTTAGATAGCTTTCATCACATGTTGGTATATTGTGCAGCAAAGCGTGATGCAACAAGACGCGCGTCAACGGGGTTAATGTGACCATTCAGCCTCGGCCAGCACCATACAACCGGTGGTGGCTCTCATACTGTATATTGTAATAAAATTATTCGGATGAATTATACACACTTGTCTCATGATTCTTTATATTGTAAGTAACAGCATTCTTTGTACACCTGAATCTCCATTTTAGAGATACTCTCTATCCTTGGGAGGTTTGGGCGGGGCCCAGACGTCATGCCTGAAAAGAAAATTGAACTGTCAGTAAGAAGTGTTAGAACTGTTTTTGCAATACTGAGGTAGACTTTGTAAAGTTTTTTGTAATTGAACATATTTTAATGACCTGGCTCTGAAATTTGAACTCATCTGAACAACTCACTTAGGAAACCATCTATGTTTCGTGGTGAA
This sequence comes from Hyalella azteca, assembly GCF_000764305.2. Classification (NCBI taxonomy): domain Eukaryota; kingdom Metazoa; phylum Arthropoda; class Malacostraca; order Amphipoda; family Hyalellidae; genus Hyalella; species Hyalella azteca. Next base: position 29,223 of record NW_025944763.1, on the reverse strand, counting down.
AGTAAGCTTCTGCAACTTTTGATTGACGTAGTATGGATGCTGACGCTTGAACAATTCCTTGACTTCAGAGTTATATTGCACATTGAGAACAGTGTCCGTCTCAGGAACATCTGGGAGGGGCTGGAAACCATAATCGTATTAGTAATATTACACATTACACGCTCAGACTGTTTTCTGTACATCAAACTTCATTCAAACCACAAAAGGACTACTCCAACCCTTAACCACAAATGCGGGTAAGTGTAATGAAAATGGATAAAAGAAAAATCTCACCCGTGTACAGCTGTAAGGAATGACTGGTTGCGGATGCCAACATACGAACATTTCACCATCATTGCTGAGGATCACTGCCTCTTCGCGGCCAGGCTCAGTCTGCGGTATCCCGCTCTCGTATGAAGATCCGCCTGCATGCCTCGCGTAGTAGCGCCTTCCTATAACTGGAGTGTACAATTATAGTCAATATTGTTTAGTAATCATTTGCAACACACTTGAATGACTTGTGAGAAAATATTTCAAGTCAAACTGCAAATCTCGCATTTAAAAAATGATGAAAGAATTCGTTTTTCGCCTTCAACTCTGAGAAATAAATTGAATTAGAGTTCACTGCTTACCTGATATCAATCTTGTCAAAGAGATTAGCTTTGTTGGTGGCCAGGAAATCATTTTAACAATCGCGATACTTGAATTAAGCCTTGCTAAAGAAAATGACTCTTCAAAGCATTGAGAGAAATTTTAAAATTGGCTTAAGATCTAACAGGAAGTCTTAAACATTTAATTAATGGCAAGCACGTTAGTGATTCTGTAGCAACTGTCTGACTTGTATGATTCTCACAACAAACACGAGGGTCTGAGCGCAAACGTTTCCTTGGACAATTAAGGGATACTTTTTTTTTCACTATCATGGCATAAAATTTGTCAGTAAAGCCAATCAATTTCTCTACATTTAACCCTCACTAGTTACCATTCATGGTCAAATAAAATCTCCCAAAAACACCCACACACGTCTCCAGGTTTGTGTTAGAGGCTACGTATTTAGCCCTATGCCAATCGCTAATTACCTGACTACCGTTCCATACACAGCATCAAATTAAATATGAGCATTTGAATGAAAGTTTAGACAGTGAAATTGACGCCCTTTCTGCCGTTTTTTAAAACGCATTAATAGTGATAATAACTCAATTATTTAAGATAGATTGATTGAATTGAATTAAATTCAAGTTAACGTATATTCTTACTCTTTACATTTGTATGCCCAAAGTTGAACATGAGAAAATTTAGAGTAATGACCGCATTTATGAATTCCTCAAGTAAAATTTACTCGTCCATTATGATAAATTTTGAAAAATGAAGGAAATTAAATATATCATACAGTAGTTTCCGCGGTAAAGGGAGGGAGAGGAATATCCCTTGGTACAAGATGCTTGTACTGCTGCCCTTACATGATGGTAAAATAATCGCTTGGATTAATTGTTTATATTTGATGCGCTAAAAAAATAGCAAGCCCCGTATCACCAATTCGCAGCGAACTCAACCTCTTCTAAACAAATTTATCTCATTAATTTGTATGGAAGAGGAATTTTGTATATACAACTTGTATATTCTTTCTTCTACTTAACCTAAAAGATTATAAAAATGAAGTTAAATTACAAACGATTGAATTATAAAATATTTAACACCGACTAACACTGATTTACATTAAACAACAGCTAGTGGAAGGCACTACCATCGTTCAAGTTGACTAGTAGTGCTTAACTGTTGTCACACTGCTTAATGTTACAACGTTTTAATCCTAATGAGTATTGATAATTGTACCTATGCAATCTGACACGGGTTGAAAATTATGGATTCCAAAAAACACGCGTCCTCTCATTAAGGCACTATTTCTGAAATTCTACAATTACAGCAGCAGGCTCTCTTAACACAGACAATTGGACGATCTCGGGCAGGAGGACCGAGATATTATGTTAGTAAAACACTAGCCCCTGAAACTACAACGGAAAGTGAGGCGACTATGGCAGTGGTAAATTATAGCAGTGGATCACAAATTCCACGATTCCGAACAACGACTTCACTAAACAAGAGACGATCTCGTCTCAGGAGGCAGCTAACAACTATAAGAAACACATAAATGATATTTAAATTAAATGACTTCAAATTCGACATTTCAAAATTACGTACATTGAATCAACGTAGAGAGGTTTCAGTCATCCGCTTTTACAAGATGAAACTAAAAATTCATGGAGAAAAACTTTAATGGCTATTTAGGCTTAGAAACAACTCTCGTTGTTTGAAACTGATGATTTTAGAATCGTTCGAAGGCTTCGTAGAACAATTCCAAGAGAAATAATATTGTTGAAGTTTAAACACTAGGTATGGGGAGACACTAGGTAAGGCCAATTTAGAAACATGTGTCAGATTAAACTAAATCAGCAGAATAAAAAACGAACAAATGCATACGCTCCAACGTTTACCATCAATAAACAAATGTTTTATTCGTAATTTATGGAATTAAGCTTCACTATATAATAAAATCAGAGTGTTAGGTAATCACATTGCAGAAAGTTCAACAAAGGGTTTGATACCAGGCCCCGCATGATTTACAAACTAAATGACTATACTGATACTTAGAATCATAGTGCCTTTTAGCATTAAGGCATTGTTAATATTCTAACCTTAGATAAATGACAGAATAGGATTTTATCCTATCCTAACCGCTTAGAATAGGATAATAAATTTCTAGATATTTCTACCTCAGGAGACTTCAGTAAAGCTTTTTAGCTCAAGACGACTCAAATGCAGTTAATGATATGATCGAATTTAGCGTTATCGATGTCACTCAGCCGACATACAGAATAGAAGTGTCGGCGTTGAAGAAATAGGCCCACGGCCTGTTGCCGATTCTTGAACTTTTCGTGACTTGATTCACAAGGGATCCGGCCTTTGGAACCCGATCTTCCATAACTGACGATTGAGATAGCTGCTGGACTTGATGCCTGGTCCGTACACACGCTAAGAGCGGACGATCTTTCAGAGACCATGAGTCAGAGCACAGATGACGTGGGCAGCGTGGGAGCATAGATGTACCCAAAGTCCTGAAACCTCGTCCGCAAGCAAATGATCGTCATCAGTACGAAGACTATCACAGTTCGTAGGGCTTTTATTCTTAGGATCATTGAATGGATTAGCAATGGCACTGAAGAAGTGGTCAATACTGTTCAAATTTCGCAGTTGCCGAGATTTGCGGCATGGCATCAAAGAATTATTTGGCTTCCTATATCTTGCTTCAGAGAATGAAGCTTTATCACATCGCAGAATGGAACACGTTTTGTAAGGAACAAGGAGTGACGGAAGTGACAAGCACACTTGACACACAATGCATTTGCTGCCTACAAGATCTAGAATAACGCCGTAAGTTGGCACCAGAACTCTACACTGGCGTCTACAAGAGACATATATTGGGCGCTTGAGCTTCAAGCTCAATGCAGCTGAGCACGAAAGCTCTGTTCCATTCTTAGGGGTGTTTTCGGGAACAAGTTCCGTCTGCACATTCTCGGTGATTGGCATGGCCGACATTGTTCCAGCAACTCTGGAATTCATTTGAAAATTGAGCTCGCACTCATGATCAGTTAGAGAAATATTCCCACAAACTTTGGGTTTATGCAAACGGACAGGAGAGTTTCCAAAACCGATTTCGCAGGGAGCAGACTTGATCTCCTCTACTATGCCGAGTGTAGATTGTTCGAAGGTCTCATTGACGGCAGACGCCGGAGGATCCGAATTCGCTAGCCATTCATCTCGGGCGCATCGGAGGATACGACGTTTTTCCTGGAAAATGGACAAATAACTACAAAATAATTCATCTCGGATTCTGAGTGATATAAGATGCAAAAAACTGAGCATTGAGGAAAATTTAAGGAAATACATCGGGAGCAAACAGATAGCATAAAGAAAAAAAATCCATGAAAATACTAATTTCTCTAACCTCCACTAAAACATCTACGATAGATGGATACTTTGACTACAAAATTTGAGTTTTGTTAGTTAATGGAGTGGCAAACTCTGGAGAAACAATTCAAAACTTCAATCCCACTTAACACATGACAAATGTTGAACGGAACTCGCTCATTTTCGCCTGATAGGCTTTTCTACCTCATTTGACAACCGCACTAATTCTATTCGCTTGACCGATCACTTCGTCCGATGAAAATAGTTAATATTTTTTCATTCAAAGGCGAGACGTTCGATGGTCGGCAAGAGTGATTTGTCCATTTAATGCACACATATGTTTCAATCAATTTAGCTGGAATCAGTCAGACCTTCGGTCAGGTCTTGTTTATATTTCTCCGGTATTGTGTTGAATCAGTAAATAACTAATGTGCTGTCAGAGTGCGGGATTTAAGTAGAGTACATTATTGGAATCCCGTCTACAGACAACGTTTATCTTCAACGATTAAGAGTATTAAAATAGCTTGCTCGTAAACCCATTAAATATTAAACAATACTAAATATCGTACTTTTACAACTCTTTCTATTTGTTTATACTCTTCTCTTAAAACCACCTCAAAACGTTACTCTGAGGAACTCGACCGCTTTGAAGGAAACAGCTCTACCACAGCGAATAAATCGAGTGAACAATAATGTGTTTATGTTGTCACGTTAACGATTTACAAGTATATAACGAACACGATAAATATGAAGAACATCTAATTCAAGAACACTGACAGGAATCCGCTTAGTAAGATTGCATAAGACGAGGATATGCAGTATGAAGATCAAAAAGACAACACATTAAAAATCTTTGAGACAATCTTTGTAATCAGTACGTCTTAAGAAATCGAAGCTTCAATGATAAGAAAATATGGAGTGAATCCCGTAATAAATATCCCGTGGCATGCCCTTTAATAAGGAATGAGTAGAAAAGCTGGGAAAAGTCGTAGCACCAAAAGGTTGGTTACGCAAGTGGTGTACCGGCAGTGGCAGGGAGTACGTGGGGGTGCTGCGGACGGCAGCGAGCCATGAGCGCCGCAGCGTTGCGGTGACGGCGTCGGCGTTGTCAGCCACGACCAGCGCGCGGTACACTCTTCACACCAACACGCAGGCCATCGATACACAACGCCGGCCAAACAAAATATAAAATCACTCGAGAAAAAATAAAAATTATAACTAAAAAATAAAATTTTCATTGAGTCTGAAGAAATTATGCGTTAACGCGATGTAGGAAAAAAAAGAGAAGAAAGTAAATTTCAAACGGAAAAAGAGTGTGTATTTTAAATGTGAAAATAATACGATTCTTACATGGAAAAATTCAACAAAAAAAAAGGTTCAGGGGTATTCTACACTTATGCAATAACTGCTGAAATTATCTTGCAGTTAGGCCACACGATGACAAGTAACGTGACATCGATTGTGAACGAGAATACAATAAGAAAATTTTCTGAAAAATTATATCATAATGACAAGAAATAATTATATAAAGCATAAAATAAAGCCACAGTCCTAAAAAATCAGGCTCGTGACTCAAAAATGGCATGCGTGCGACGTGTCGTTGATGCTCAGCAACACAGCCTGCAACATGAATCGTGTCGCGTGTTAGCTGCAACGCCATAACAACCTAACAGTTCTCACCACACAACCTATAGAGGTGGTAACAGGAGCCATCACGTCCACTATGGAACTGACTTATGATTTCTTTTACCGTCAATCTCACTTTCATTACCATGAGAAACTATCAGAAACGCATAAGACGTGAATACCTGAAATCTCGATTGGATAAAAGACTGTGATTGTAAAGTTGCAAGGCTTCAATTTCCAATTATGACTTGTATTATATACTTGTAAGAAAATGATGTGAACATTTTATATTCAGCATAATGACAAAGGATTAGATAATATTAAATATTATACTGACCGGGGAGGTATAACTCCAGGCAGGATACAGACGTTTGCGACCGCGGCCTGCAGCATCTGCAGCGTCAGGGATCCTCCACACAGTCCTACAGCCGCAGCCGTGCACAGCAGCCATATTTCTGGTAACTGCAGCACATCTCCTGCATAAAAGTATTGCTTTTAATGAGATAATGAGATAATAGATAATGAGATAATAGATAATGAGATAAAAGATAATAGATAAAAGATAATGAGACAATAGATAATGAGATAATAGATAAGAGATAATAGATAATGAGATAATAGATAATGAGATAATAGATAATGAGATAATAGATAATGAGATAATAGATAATGAGATAATAGATAATGAGATAATAGATAATGAGATAAAAGATAATGAGATAATAGATAATAATGAGATAATAGATAATGAGATAATAGCCTAATAATAGTAGTTATGAGATAATAGATAATAATAGCCTCGTAGTAACACCGGTAAGATATAGGGATTGATTCACCAGATTAGAAATTTGAGTAAGTTATTGCAGGACGAAATGAAAACTGCTGATTGTTCTTAAATTTAATGGTTTGCACTATTTCAAGTTGAAATTTAATATATCAAGAGAGAAGCGTAAAGTAGCGTGAAACAATGTGTGTTATTATTCTGATGACGGTAAAAGGGTATAGGTACTCACCATCATCATAGACATCACTAGCGTTATCTTGAGCATCACCGGCGTTAACAGACTTGATATCTTTAACAAGACGACACTGGTAGCATCGTAGCTGGTGAGGCGATACTTCATCGCAGAGATTTGCAAGAGCTGAAATCAGCACTGAAACTTGCGGCGGCTGAAGATTTTGTAATAAAAGCTTGATGATGCGATGCGAGCAGCTCTGGAGAGCGTAATTAACATAGTCCTCCAAGCAACTTACATCGTGCATGGCTGTCACCAAGAAGCAGCCTTGCCAGTATCCAGCAGCATAGCACAATTCATACACTACCACAGGGTCATATAATGGACCCGTTAGTATACCATAAAGCAATTCCAACATTGATTGCTTTGGGAGCACCATTGGAAGCAAAGCACCACAATCACAGGAGCGAAATTCATGTTGGGTATTCTCCAGAATGCACTGAATGATGTCATACTGCAGCTCTCGGCAGCTGCTCCACAGCTCAACATAAAAAAATTGAGCGACACCCAATTGATTCATTTTAGTGAGATAAAGACACAGCATGTCTAGTGGCATGGGGCTTTTCTGTTTTGAGGGCAAAGTACGGTTGTCGGAGAGGAATTTTTCATGAGGCAAATAACTTACAAGCAATAAGAGAACTTCAAAAATAGTTGAACGATGGCAAAAGCCGACAGCAGTCTTGACAAGCTCTTGTGCACCTCCTCGGTCGAGTGCTCGTCTCATTACTGACAAGCGTTGGCATCTATTGAAGTCCAGGTTAGGTAAGATTTCTATGATGGGTGATTGAGACGTCAAATCAGAAGGAGAATCACAAGCGATGTGATGCAGAATAACCCGCCAAGTATTCAAGAAAGTATAGAAGTTTGGCAGAGGAAAGTTATTAATTACAACCTCATAATCAATGAAAATAGCGCCTGCTGTGAATAATAAAGCATAAAATTGGTCAGTCTGGCCGGCCAAATCAGAAGACAAAGAATGACATTCAATAACAGTAGACTTTTCTGGATTAAGCTTATTCTTTTGGAGTGTAAAATCCAGTCTAATTTTATACTTTAAGCAAAGGACAAGCATATTTGATACGTTAACTTTCAAGATACCAAAATTATTGGTTTTATTTGGCGAAAAACTATCTTGCACACATTTTTCCCTTAAAGCTAAATTACATAAATCTGTTTCATTAGAATTTAAAAATCCAAGTATTTTCAGAGTTCCTAAAAATTCACAGAGCCAATTAGAAAGAGATTTAATCATTAAATACTGCTTGGACAATTCCTTAGTTTCTCTCAGTGAATCCATTGTTATTTTCAAAAGCTCAGAAGAAACTTTTTTCAAAGAGTCATCCTTCAATGCAGCGACGTTTGGTTGAACAGTAGGTTCTCTGTCCAGCAACTTTTCTTTCAGTGGAAGAGTATTAGTGTGGCACGACTTTTCTTTACTGTATACAGCTTTGTGCTTTCTTTTACCGTGACTGACACTGCGCACAACAATCAAGTCATCATCACTGAAACTTGCATGTTTTTCTTCGCATGAATTTGGTGTTCCGTTACTGGCGTCAGATGCTGACTGTGAACAACTTGTAGGCATGGGAGTGGAAAGCAAATTTTCTCCTGTGGCGTCATCATTCGGCCAAAACTCGTCAATGGAAGGTGAAGTATGACTTAAGTTATTAGTTGCAAGAGGCTCAGTGTCTGAGTTTACATGAAATGAAGGAAAATCTGTTAGATTATTGGCAACAGAATCATACGAACGTTTTGCAACTGCGGTGACTCTGGAAGAAAAAGCTGAGAGTAAATCAGATGAAGAGACATTGAAAGCAACACTCTCAACCAAGTCCTGAAGCACACTGTTGCCAGAGAGGAGATTAGTTGAAGGTGAAGCGATGTATCCGCCTCGGACACCCAACACAGGTCGGGGACGAAGCAGCGGCAGTATGGAGTTGACATCACTGGGACGGTAGATGGGACTGTTACTGATTGGTCGATCATCCTGATTATTTAGACAATTGAAACGTGATTTCTCGAGCAAACTCTGATTTTGAACAAGGTTCTCACTTTCAGCATGTGAATTTATCGAGTTTACTGGAACTTGAATGAAGCGGGCGCAGGTTTTGAAATCATCACTAATTGAGGAACATTGAATGATTTGTTCCAGTTTGCACCGGTCATCATCATTAATTTCTAATGAGCCAGCTAAAAGATCCCGAATTATGATATTACGTACTCTGCAGAGAACTGCTGAGCACTCAAACAGGTTCAGATGCTGCAGTGATAGGTGCATACAACTCTGCAGATGTTGCATTGAGTGCAGTGTCATGATAGCAACCTCAGGACTCATAATAGTTAGTTTCGTGAATGTTCCATTACACAAGAATAAGATATTGTTGCGCCTTATTTTTACTTCTCCATCTGGGTGAACATTTAAAAAGAAAATAATTGAGCAACATGATGGATCAAAGCAGTATATTCCCAAAGAACAAACCAACAGCAAATATTTGCTTTGAAAGCGTGAAATCTGGCTGAAAGCAATAGACGACAAAAATGGGGAGCTTCTGCCTGAATTTGATGATGAAAATGTCTCAGAGTCCCAAGATGTTTCAACAGCATGATGATTTGTCCTATCACCGCCATCACATGGAAGCAAATTAGAAGCTCTGATTTGTTCAAAGAGAAAACTGCTATCATTTGAATCACTCGTGATCTGTCCATCAACTTCCGTATCATAAATAGGCAAGGATGGCACAGCCAACACATCTAGAAGTTGATGCGTCTGCAGAACACAACCACTTGAATCAGACTCCCACACCCGGGCTTTCGGGCGCCCAGTGAAACAACGGACTTCTTCTTGACATGCCTTAAGTAAGTTAGTATCACTGTTGGGACAGGCAGCTAAAGTTACTGTAGAGCCATCTTCGTCTCTAACAGGAAGGCAAGATCCATTAGTTCTAGATGACGAGTTTGATAAACCCGAAAGCTTTCGAGTTACCTGACCACAGTAAAATGACTCAACATTTTGAATGTATTCATTATCAAAACATTGAAGAGCAGCCAGGTTGTCAGTGCTGTGCTCACCACCCATCACGTGACGTAATTTGATGTCTTCATTTGGCGCCGTACCGGTAGGGACGCTCTTTAAATTTTGATTAGCCAAGTCACTAGTCTTTATGCACGGCCAAACCAACAAGAGACAACCTCCAAATTTTCCGGCTTTATTTTTATCCCCAATTCTGGTGAAGCATTCTCTCTTTGTGTCACATATATAAGATCCAGATAATGTTGACACGAGAAGCTTGTCATCGAGGAAATCCAATTGAGTTATTCTTGAAGACAGTTTCAAAAGCCTTGTGCTCAAATTTTTGAAAAGAGCAGCAACCTGAAATGAACGACAACGAAATAATGCTTAATTTTGCTTATATAACAGGGGTAAAAGAGATACCCGTATCATTATGTAAAAATTATAGAGAACAATAGAGCTTCACTACGATATTCAAATAGGGATATGATACATATAACCATCATACAGCTTTTGAAAGAAATGATGTAGCGAACATTCACTCCATCAATGCTGATCAAATGGGCCAGCACAGCCATTAAATATAATTTTTTACTAAATGAAATTACTTTTTAACCATAGTAGAATAACTTAGGGATATATAACTATGCTAACCTTTGTTTTAGGGATGTTCACTGAAGTCACAAGACCAGTATCATCTCCCAGAAACACACATGATGAACCTTTTTGTTCTTCACCAACAGTGCATTGCCACACAATACTCGTAATTCTCTCACCTCGGTGGTCTTGCACTTGACACAAAACTTCTCCTGATTTTGCCTGTGATTTGGTGCAACAAACTGTTATGCTAACTTTCATGGAAAAGCTCAATACTGTGTTTTTGAATGCAAAACTTTTCTTGAAATCTAATTATTTAAACTAGAGCTGCAAGAACAGTTCTGAGAGAATAAATTCACATATGGAAAGCTTTATGGAGAATAAGCAATACTCTAAAAAACATTTCTGGCAAACAATGCTTATATCATTAAAACCAATAGTTTAATAAAAAGAACAAATTTAGAGAGTAGAATAGAATAATAATAAGGAAATAAATTTAGTAATAAAAAATAAATTTAGAAAGAGTATTATCATCATTTATTTCTCATCATGTCAGAGTGATGCCTCTCTGGGTTCAGGACACTCACCTTAATAATTGTGACAATCCCGCTACTAGCAGCACACAAGATGAGCTGTTCATCTGGAGATATGGACACATGGCTGAGCTGGGAGCCACCAGTAAACTGCTCACAAATAACAAAACATGAGTAAATCAACCAACTATAAAAGCATGTTCAAAAATTTTCAATTATATACTGGTTGGTCAATCTAAATGATTTTAGCATATCAAATTTTGAAATCGACTGTTAGCTATTCTCAATGTGAGAAAATCATCACAAGAAAAATAAATACAGTAGATTTACAAAATTTTTCGACCCACCTGGATTGAAATTTGCTTTAGGAGTGACAGAGAAATGGGATGAAGAAGAGACAAGGTATGAGTTTCATCATACACAACAGTGAATGCACTGCAACAGTCACAGCAGAGTACCTGAAATATAAATCATTTATGAGTAGTTATCAAAACAAAAACTTAATTTGAATAGAGATACATCACAAGCTAACACTGATTCATCAGCAAGTAACAACTAAGACATTTGAATTGTACTTGATCAGAATAATTTGGACTATAGATCAGATGTATTTTTATAGCATAGCACATACTACTATAAACAATCTTTCAGTGTAGGTAGGTCTTGCTGTAGCAAGGTTACACATTTCAGGACCCTTATAATATAAATGAAAAGAATAATATGACTTTGTAGCAATAACTGCCAAATTGAGACAAAAATTAATTTTAAAGATGATACAGCAATAAAGGTAAATTCCAGAAATATGGGCAAACAAGAACAAAGGGCAAAAATCATTGCCATGTTTAAACTTTCTACACTGTGCATTGATCACAAATATGACTGGAGCTCTCAAATTAGCAGAAAGTTTTGAATGATATTTAATGCCTCAGAGAACTGCAATAAAAATATTACAGGGAACATTGGTGTAATATATTGGTGGGAAATAAAAATTAGTCACTTGTGTTTTGTTTTTGTTAAATTATGTATGTAAATTTTTTAATTTTGTTTCAATGTTCGATTCTGAAGTTTAAAATAATACATAAAATTTATCTATTATCTATTACACACAAAATTTATCTATTACTATACACAAAATTTATCTATTCCTCCAGTGTTCTTCATATCTCAAGGCTGCTTACAGCCCAGCAAATAACTAATTGTGGTCTACCCATAGATACTGGCACTTAGGCTTGTGAAATTTTACAAGCCTGATAATTTTACAAGAAGTTCTTAGCTTAAAATCTATAGTATTCACAGGTGAATATTCATCATTCATCATTTATCTGGATAATGAGTTAAATATTGATGATATATACAACCCATACTAGCACTTTTCACTTACACTCACCTTGGCAGGCTTGGTTGGGCTTGATGGCCCATTAATTTCTTTCTTCAATACAGAAAAAAACATAATAATAATAATAATAATAACAAGTTTTAAAACTTTGAAACAAGTTTTGAAACATTTAATTTAGAAGCACTTTTTATACAAAATGATAAAAAATTTAAACAAACTCTGGTTAGAGCACAATATATTAGCATATAGGTAAACATTTTGTTTGAAATTGCATAAAAACAAATTAATAGTCCAATTTCTTACAGGCATATTTAAGCACTTGTCAGCAACTGAAATCAAGAAGTTTCATTTGCAATCAATTTGGAAGTGCATCAATATCATAGCACAACACCAAAACTTGTGCAATTGCCATTAAGGTTCTTCATGTTAACAGCTATAAGTGTCTTAAGAACATGTCCATGGCACTCAACAGAGCACATTTTTGTGATTGATAAAGAAGTATTGGATTATATAAAAAACACATTTCAGCCTTAGTACAGCTAAACTTCAATTACAGCTCCTGAAATAGCTTGCCATCACTCCAGCACACTGGTTAGCGCATCTGTATGGCCAGTGCTGGCAGCATCAAGATGGGTTTGAGCCTTGGCAAGTTCATTTCATTCCTTGGTGTCACTGGAGGACAGCACTTGCTAACTGCTAAATGGTGGTGCACGCAGCTTGGCCTTGGGTTGTTTCCCCAAAACAAACTCTGGGACTTGTTAAATGGTGGGATCGTAAGGTCTGTCTCCACAATTTGATTCTCTGTCACCCAACCCTGGTGCCCTGAGCAATGGACATGCATGAGACACAAAATATTGTCTGTGTTATCATAGGCTGTTTACCATGATGAATTGTACTATTAGATAAAGGCAGGCAGTAATAATACCTTTAATCCTGAAAACTCTTTATACAGATCAATGAAGAGCATAATATAATGGATGCAATAAGGGACAGTGTCCACCACAGTCTACATCAGAAGCCAGACATTACCAAAAGCAGTCAAATTGAATTGAGCCAGGTGCAGGTTTGCACCACAGCACCAGCATGACCAAGTTGCAATCAAGATACAATATATTCAATCAGCATTTTAGTGACCTATAATCACTTGCCTCTATTGAACTGTTCCAAAACCCAGCCCAATAGTGCCCTTTCCAAAGGATTGTATTCCCTCTGCCCTAAATTAGAACGTTCATACATAGGACTGAAATCTCACAGCTCCAAAGTGACCAATTTTCAATAAATATTGAATCTTGTGGCCCCATTGTGCAGTTTCATTAACAAATATATAAGCAGTAATTTGTCTAGCAGGAAAATTATGTCAGTCTACCAGTTTTTCAGTTGGCAAACTGATATTATTTTATGAACTGATATACCGTCAACCGGGGCTACACGGGACGGTTTTGAGCGTTTTTTGTTAATAACTTCTTACCATGAAACATTTCATAAACAAGTTTAGGCTCATTTTATAGCTCTTTGAGAGGGCTATCAAATAGCATCTTCAAAAAAATTCCATATGCTATTTGTAAGGTGCCAGAAGCAAAAAAAGAGTGTCCCGAGGAGTAGCCCCGTCAAACGGGGCTACTCGAAACACTTGGAATAAAACTTCATTTTAAAATATTTGAAGCATGCAGAGTGTACTCATCCATTACTAACAGTACTCTGAAGTCCTCCTCTTATGTTTTAGATGATGTAGAGGTAGAATAAATGACATTTTCTGTGATTTTTACTAGTTTTTCTTTTATTGATATGATATTATCATAAACATTAATTACCGTCAACCGGGGCTACTCGGGACTGGCGGGGCTACTCGGGACAGTCCTCCGACACGGCGTAAACTGTTATAGTAGCAAAACTAATTGGAATATTGCAAAACTAAATATAGTGGCGTAAACATCAACATTTTTCCTATCTATGTAGTATAAAGGAAGTTGAAAAATACTACATTTACTAGCTTTGAAAAATTCCTGAAAAAAATGGCGAAAAACGCTATTTTGAAAAGTTACTTCTGCTAAGGTCTGTAGCCAAAAAAAATATTTGCCGTATTAAAAAATTTTACTTACATAAAAGATGCACCTAGGTGTCAGCTTGAAAACGTGATTGACGGAATTGTCCTATCTCATTCAAAAAAAAAAAAATGGAGGTCATTTCTGCACGGCATGGCTACTCAGGACACCCCCCCGGGGCTATTCGGGACACCCCCAAAAACGCATTTACAGTAGAACCTCAGTAAGCAAAGGGTCCAGTTAAGAAAAAAATGGATTATAAACAAAGAATATTGATTACATTTACCTTGCTTGGCGAAAAAAATTTGACTTATCGAAAAATTAGTGCATCATTGGTCGTCACAAAATTGTACATAGAATGCTATATATATAATTTTGCACCGGGCATCATAAAATGAAAAGTAATTGACCTAAACTATGATTTATTTCTCCAAAATACATGATGGTTGTCACTAAAACATTCCTTTCTGTTTCAGGTATGTTTTTCGCGATCTTTTTATAGTAAATTCACTTAACCCAATTAAAATGGCACATAAACGAGCACATGGGACATAAACGCGCACTATTGTGCTTGCCTTGTCCATCTGTCTGTCTGTCCGTTCGTCTGTGACCTCAAGTTTTTGTCGACGAGAAAATGCGCGCTCTGTCACTCACTTCAGTGAGTACTGAGTTATATTTTTTATAGTAAATTCACTCAACCCAATTAAAATGGGGTGAAATGACTAGCTGTCCTGTAAGCTTACAGATACAGAAAAAATGCTATAAGGCTGCTGATATGAAGCTTGCAGGGGACAAGGTTATTGTAAATGCTCAATGGCATGTTCATGGATATGGTAATATCACATCAATAATACAGTAATATCACATCAATAATACAGTACCGTCAACTGGGGTGACTTCTACTGTGTTTTTGATTTTGTTTTGCAAACAAAAGCGGGGTCATAAACGATGGCCAAAGTCACTCTGGCATTTATGACCTTGTTCACGACCCTGGCGTTTATGACCCCGTTTTTGTTTGCAAAACAAAATCAAAAGCAGGGCCAAAGTCACCCCAGTTGATAGTAATTAATGTTTATGGTAATATCATCAATAAAGGAAAAACAAATAAAAATCACAGAAAATGTCATTTATTCTACCTCTACATCATCTACAATGAGAGAGGAGGACTTCAGAGTACTGTTAGTAATGGATGAGTACACTCTGCATGCTTCAAATATTTTAAAATGAAGTTTAGCCCCAAGTTTAGTTTAGTTTAGTTTAGCCCCAAGTAGCCCCGCCCCGTTCGATGGGGCTACTCGGGACACTCTTTTTTTGCTTCTGGCACCTTACGAATAGCATATGGAATTTTTTTGAAGATGCCATGTGATAGCCCTTGCAAAGAGCTATAAAATGAGCCTAAACTTGTTGATGAAATGTTTCATGGTAAGAAGTTATTAACAAAAAACTCTCAAAACCGTCCCGAGTAGCCAGCCCAGTTGACGGTACCATCAACTGGGGTGACTTTGGCTGCGTTTTTAATTTTGTTTTGCAAACAAAAACAGGGTCATAAACGCCGGGGTCATAAACGCCAGGGTTGTAAACAAGGTCATAAACGCCAGAGTGAATTTGGCCATCGTTTATGACCCTGCTTTTGTTTGCAAAACAAAATCAAAAACGCAGCTGAAGTCACCTGGTGGCCAAAGTCACTCCAGTTGATGGTACCATATTATTGCTGGGATATTACTGTATTATTGATGTGATATTACCATATCCATGAACATGCCATTGAGCATTTACAACAACCTTGTCCACTGCAAGCTTCATATCAGCAGCCTTATAGCATTTTTTCTGTATCTGTAAGCTTGCAGGACGGCTTGTAATTTCACACCATTTTAATTGGGTTAAGTGAATTTACTATAAAAAAATATAACTCAGTACTCACTGCAGTGAGTGACAGAGAGAGCATTTTCTCGTTGATGAAAACTTGAGGTCATGGACAGACGGAGGGACAGACAGAAATGGCAAGCACAATAGTGCATTTTTTTCCATAAATGAGAAATGGCGCTAAAAAGATCATGAAAAACATACCTGAAACAGAAAGGAATGTTTTAGTGACAACCATCATATTGTTACCGGGAGGCCTCTACCATATTTTTCACCCAACCATCTGCTCTCTATATATGAATTATTTTTGAATTAATGTTTACTTATTTATTATTGTTGAATGTATGTTTTCTTTTTGTTCTTTTCAGCCTGTAAAGTGTAAACTAATTCCATTAATGGCTAATTGGTCAATTATTACGATAGTGATTGGAGAGCCATGCAAGTGAAGTTACTGATCCCTAAATTGTTGAGTCTCTAAGTAGAACTGCCACAAGTTGTTGGTGAGTTAGTTAGGTGTGATCTTTTAATTCCAAAGATGTTTTGTAAGTGTCCTAGAATTTTACTACCTCCTAATCTGATTAATTAGCTTTGTTTGTGCTTTACTTTTCATCTAATGTTTATTGAATTTCTTATATCAACTGTCTGCTTGCAATTTATTCTTAAATGCTTTGCTTTTGTGCATTTTATCTCAATAACGTCACAACTTTTACAAATTACTTGAACGGTTTTTCTTGGTTCTAGTTTTAGCTTATCTTTGCAAACATTTTACTGATTTCACTCCTAATATTATGTTTGTCTGTTTTGTTTTTCATATTTCTTGCTTGCTGCACGCAACCAGCTTGCCATCAATTAAGAATCTATTTTAAGTAATTATTGCATCAGTTTTAACATTTAATTTCTCTTCAGGCTTAGTATTATTATCTTGTTGGACAGGTTATTGATTTTTGTTCTCTTTATTTTTCAGTTCATCAATGATGGAATATGTGTAACCCTGTCCATGCTCCCTTCCCCTATCCCTAATCATTACTCCTGAATGCAGTTAAACTTATTCACTCATTACATTGTCACTGTATTTTTACTTCAATTTAAGAGAAAAGACACCAGTCTTTCATTCGCCTTTAACATACTAGCGAAGGGTTGTTGCCAAACCAAACTCAAAGTAGGTAACATGGTTACCTCAGCCGCAACGTGAGACATCTACCCGGCAACAATATGTTTTGGAGAAATAAATCATAGTTTAGGTCAATTACTTTTCATTCTATGATGCCTGGTGCACAATTCTAAATATGACATTCTATGCACAATTTTGTGATGACCGATGATGCACTAATTTTTTGTTAAGTGAACTTTTTTCGCTCAGCAAGATAAATGTAATCAATATTCTTTGTAATCAATTTTTACTTAACTGGAGCCTTTGCTAACTGAGGTTCTACTATAAATGTGCTTTTGGGGGTGTCCCGAATAGCCCCGGGGGGNTTCCCAGAATCACAGATTAGGCTGTACACAAGGCATGTCATACTCTTGCCCCATGTGGATTGTGGGAGTGTGTTGTGTTGTTGTTGTAATTGCCCATCCAGGCAGTGGCAACTAAGGAGGAGGGCTGATAATTCAGTTTTCCGGGCACTCGGTACCATTGGTAGTTCTACGACCATCACTGGCTCGCTGACCTGCCAGAACCATTTGATTGCATTACACAACACCCTGGACAAGCCAGGTACTCATTTATCAACCAGAGTTGGATGAATGGCTGAGTTGACCATGAGCTGAGCTTCCCGGTAGAACTTGTCCTCAGTGGGACTCGAACCCGGGCACTGGGCGCGAGAGACAAGAGTCTCTCACCACTGCACCACCACAGCTCTGATTGTGGTATTCACAGTGCAAGCTGAAGGTCCAGCCTGGAGCTTCCCATAGCCAGATTTGGTGTACAGTGAAATTACTATTATGAATCAAAGTAAAAGGACACCCCAATGGGCAGGGCTCTTATGGAGAATAGGGAAGACTATTTATTTTAATTGGCAAGCAAAGGCACTCCTTACAGAGAGCAGTCCTTACAGAAATTGACTTGCATAGAGTGCCCCTGATTGCACTCAAGGTTGCACTTACAATGGTGCAAGGGGAGCGAACATTAAATCAAATAGGTGTTAGTTCCATAGAGATTAGATAGTAAGTAAGACTACCGTCAACTGGAGCTGCTTGGGACAATTTCAAACGTTTTTCATTCATAACTTCTTACCATGAAACATTTCATAAACAAGTTTAGGCTCATTTCAAAGCTCTTTGCAAGGGCTATCACATGGCTTCTGCAAAAAAATTCCATGTGCTATTTGTAAGGAGCCAGAAGCAAAAAAAAGTGTCCCAAGTAGCCCTGTCATATGAGGCTACTTGGGACACTTGGAATAAACTTAATTTTAAAACATTTGAAGCATGCAGAGTGTACTCATCCATTACTAAAATTACTCTGAAGGCCTCCTCTTTCATTGTAGATGATGTAGAGGTAGAATAAATGACATTTTCTGTGATTTTTACTTGTTTTTCTTTTATTGATATGATATTACCATATACATTAATTACCGTATTATTGATGCGATATTACCTTATCCATGAACAGGCCATTGAGCATTTCAACTACCTTGTCCACTGCAAGCTTCATATCAGCAGCCTTATAGCATTTTTTCGGTATTGGTAAGCTTACAGGACAGCTTGTAATTTCACACCATTTTAATTGGGTTAAGTGAATTTACTATAAAAAAAGATTGTGAAAAACTTGCCTGAAACAGAAAGGAATGTTTTAGTGACAACCATCATATGTTTTGGCAAAATAAATCAAAGTTTAGGTCAATTACTTTTCATTCTATGATGCCTGGTGCACAATTCTATATATGACATTCTATGCACAATTTTTTGATGACCGACAATGCACTAATTTTTCGATAAGTGAAATTTTTTGCTGAGCAAGGTAAATGTAATCAATATTCTTTGTTTTTAATTAATTTTTTTTTCTTAACTGGAGCCTTTGCTAACTGAGGTTCTACTGTAAATGCGTTTATGGGGGTGTCCCGAATAGCCCCAGGGGGCATAATGGCATAGCAGAGAGTTTTTTAGACTCCCCCTTAGGTTCATTTTTGAGCCCTATTGGTAGACCAGTAAAGTATCCTGGATACCAGCATTACCATACTCAAGAAATTGGTTTAAATCTTGAGCAAATGAGGAAATTAAAAATGAACTGATTCTAAAAAAACCCTGGTTTGCCACTATGCCGGGGGGCGTCCCAAGTAGCCCCGCCATGCGGAAATCAGCCATTTTTTTATCGAGATATGTAAATTCCGCAAATAAAGTTTTCATGCTGACACTTGTCTGCCACTTTTTTCTAAGCAAAATTTTTCAATACGGCAAATATTTTTTTTTTAATACAGACCTTAGGTCCTTAGCAGAAGTACCGTAAAATGGGGTTACTTTGACCGGCAGGGTAACTATGACCACTTTTCATTTTTTTAACAAAACCCCCAAAACTCAAAAACGATTCAACATAGAAAAATTTTGTCAATGGCCATCAAAGGCCTAATACTGAGGCTACGTAACACAATAGAAAGATTTAAAAAGTTTGCATATGTAATAGGTTAAAAAATTTAAAATGTGACCCACAAAAAAGAGCTATTATTTAAAGCCTGTCGGAGTACCCCCTTCAATTTTTTTAGTTTTTGGTAAAATAACTCCAGGTTTTGATGCATTGTAGTAGAACTCTTCTAGTTACATATGCAAAAGACAAATTTTAGGAAAGTGTCATAGTTTGCAAATGGGGGGTGCTGCCCCCCAATGGGGTAACTTTGAACACCTAATGGCAGCCGTGACGGGGTAACATTGACCGGCTTGGAAATTAAGTTAAAATTACCATAGGTACCTCTATATAACATATTTTATGTTTGATATACCTATTAATGTTTTTTCTTTATGTTTCAGACTCTACAGAGTTGTATATATGGTAATTTTAACTTAATTTCCAAACCGGTCAATGTTACCCCATCACGGCTGCCATTAGATGGTCACATTTTGCCCATTTGGAGGTGGCGCCCCCCATTTGCAAACTATGACACTTTCCTAAAATTTGTCTTTTGCATATGTAACTAGAAGAGTTCTACTACAATGCACCACAACCTGGAGTTATTTGGAGTTATTTTACCAAAAAATAAAATTGATTTTACCACCCGGTCAAAGAAACCCCAGGAGCTGGGGTAACAAAGACCATCACTTTTTTTGAAATTACATCAAAACTATGAGAGGCAGGAGCCAGCAATTTATGGTGAGTAAAGCTAGAGTATAGACCTGAATTTTGCATGTTTCAATTTAAGTTTCACTTATCTAGTAAAAAAATGGCATCATTTTGAAAAAAAAGTGTTCAAAGTTACCCCATTTTACGGTAATGTTTCAAAATATTGTTTTTCACCAATTTTTTTAGGAATTTTTCAAAGCTAGTAAATGTAGAATTTTTGAACTTCCTTTATACTACATAGATAGGAAAAATGTTGATGTGTACGCCACTCTATTTAGTTTTGGCTGTTTTGCAATACAGTATTCCAATTAGTTTTGTTATTAAAACAGTTTTATGCCGTGTCAGAGGACTGTCCCGAGTTACCCCGCCCATCCCGAGTAGCCCCGGTTGACGGTAGTCCATAGTGGCAAACCAGTGATTTTTTAGAATCAGTTTATTTTTAATTTCCTCATTTACTCAAGATTTTAACAGAATTCTTATGTATGATAATTCTGGTATCCAAGATACTTTACTGGTCTTCTTATAGGACTCAAAAAGGAACTTGAGGAAGAGTCTAATAAACTCTCTGCTTTGAACCTAACCATGGTACTTCTTTAAGGTG
Organism: Hyalella azteca; assembly: GCF_000764305.2. Classification (NCBI taxonomy): domain Eukaryota; kingdom Metazoa; phylum Arthropoda; class Malacostraca; order Amphipoda; family Hyalellidae; genus Hyalella; species Hyalella azteca. The sequence goes on along the minus strand of NW_025944763.1, from coordinate 8,387 downwards.
AGCTGCTAACTGCTAAGTTGCCTAAGTCAAGTGGTTACTGGTTAGTACCTGGAATCCTGGATACATGGTACACAGGTCAGAGAGGTAGAATAGAATAGAAGTGTCGGTGTTGAAGAAATAGGCCCATGGCCTGTTGCCAATTCACAAGGGATCCGGCCTTTGGAACCCGATCTTACAATAGCTGATGATTGATTGAGATAGCTGCTGGACTTAGGTGACAGGTGGTTACAATGATTTTAGTTTGTTAGTTGAGTGAAGAAAGGTAGAGAAAAAGTGATGTGATGATGCAGTCTGACCGCTCTAATGTGACCGCAACTACGTAATCGTAAACTTGATATATACCTACATTTATTTGGCGGTAACTCATCGCGACTGATTTCCGGACAAGCTTCAGTCTGCTTCACTGCATACTGATCAATCCAACATACCAGAAACCTTACTTTTTTAAATAGTTGGCCGAAGACTGACATATATATTAAATGAAAGAATTTTAATCTAAATGTGTCGGCAAGATCTTCTAAAGGCATAAATTTTGCTACTGAAGCATCGCCAAAGATCTTGCAATATTCATCCACTCTCTGCACAGTGGTAGAATTGCACCATGAGAAAACCTCTAGCTCTACTATAGCACTTAGAATCTATATAGGGAAGGGACCTGCTCCTGTGTCCTGTCCAAGTCCAACTCAGCCTCCAAGTAAGTTTTTAACAGTAAGATCTACATTGATTGCAGTACCGGTAGGTGAGAGGGCAAGGCAGTTCCGGGCTAATCTATATGGAGCGGGCAGTAAATGAGCATATGCTCTATTGTTTCACTCATTTCACTGTCAGCCCTACATGAGCAATGAGGACTGTCTAATAAGTCATCAAGTGAAAGCATGCATTAACACCTGCAGGCTGCATGTCCTAGACCGCTAGACGTAATGTAGCGAGGGCTGTTTCTATGATCCTATCCTTGTTTGCTGCCCATGGCCACAGTCCTACCTCACTTCTCAGTTCTCACCCTTTTTAGTTGTGACTGTTGCGAGGAAGAGGCCTTTCACAGTGGCAGTAGCTTGCACAATGCACATTTCCGAGCCAGACTCGTGCCAATTGTCCAGAACACTGAGAACGGGAGCGCAGCCGTGCACTGTGCAGCGTGCACCACCAATTTTGTGTACCAATAAGCCCTGAATCGAACGCCTTATATGTTATATCTCTCTGGATATCCACCAATCAGCTGTGCACCACTCGGCTTTGTCCTCCTCCGGATCCAGAGCAGTGGTGGTATTCGGCAGGCGACCCGTCCAAAACAGTACAAGCGCCAACTTTTCTTCTTCTTCTTTTCCGGGTGTCCACGCTGGGTGGACTTAAAGCCACAGGACAACCGCAAGGATGACCATGGGGCCTGAGAGCTTCTGCAGTTTTGGACCTCTTGGCATGGAAGTCAATCCACTTTGTTCTTACTTATAAAATGTCAGTGGACGTGATGGTTATTGGTTTGGCATGACAGCGTGTAAGAGAAAAGTTAAACATAACATGAAAAAAAATATCAGAAAGCAAGGGTCATTGCTTATAGAACTTGGCATAATAAATGATAGTCAAATTGGGTAAACTAATACAAGTAAGATAATTCGGGTGATGAATAGGGTAAACGCGGTATATTCCGACACATTAAGGACGCATCGAGAAATGAAAAACTATAAAAAAAACGTATGCGTTACGCAAGTTCTGTTGCCTTCACATGACTCTCAAAACACTTCACTACGCGTCAGCAACAATGAAACGTCACAAAATGTTGCCATATTTATCAAAAAGCCTTTAGAATGGAAACCTACCAAATCCCTATATTCCATCACTTTGTGTGGCAACATCCGACACGTGGTGAGTCGTATTGCGTCAGCCATAGTGACAAACCAGAGATTTCTTAGAATCAGTTAATTTTTAATTTCCTCATTTACCCAAGATTTAAACCAATTTCTTATGTATGATTATGCTCGTATCCAGGATACTTTACTGGTCTAATTATAGGACTCAAAAATGAACTTGAAGGAGAGTCTAACAAACTCTCTGCTTTGCCACTATGGCGTCAGCGCTTCAAATTTAACTGAACGTATTGCCGACATCCATGTGTTCAAATTCCGTTTGCTGTGTGAGCTGTATTGGGATACAACACGGCTTTGAATTAGAACAAATTCCGTTTGCTGTGTGAGCTGTATTGGGATACAACACGGCTTTGAATTAGAACACTAACGAATATTGAACACTACTTAATTACGTTTTTGTTGTCAGTGCTCTCCATCTCATTCTCTTTGCCCTTTTTGCAGACCATTATTTCATGTGTCCGTGGTGATTGAAATTCCAAATCTTCTATCAGCCGTTACCTTATATTTACTACTACCTCTTCTTGGTGAGTAGTAGTTGCCAAAATATACTTTTTAAATCACTGCTCATATATTCATTGATGAAGATTTTAATGTTGTGTTTTGAGAATACCATTATAGATGAGAAATATATTTATCTGTTATCCTGCTTGATAGTATACCTATTGTGTATATATGTTTTGAAATTTGTGTTGATGTGTTTATTAATAGTTGTGTTAGGTGCTGATAGTGTTAATATTTTTCAGAAGCATCTTCAAGCACTTTCATGAGCGACCCATGCCCCAGTAGTCTGGTTGTACGGTTGTACCGTTTGCCCGGTTGTCCGGTAGTCCGTTTGTCTGGTTGTACAGTTGCCAGTTTTCCGTTTGCCCGGTTGTCCGGTAGTCAGTTTTTCCAGTTGTACAGTTGCCTGGTTGCTAGTTGTCCGGTAGCCTGTTTGCCTAGTTATACAGTTATCTGGTTACCCAGTTCCCCAGTTAATGGCTAAACAGTCATCCAGTAGTTGGTTAGGTTTTTGATTTAGAGTTCTCTCTTAGGTTTAAATTTTAAGTCCCTTTATAATGAAGTTTGTATTAGAATTAAATAAAGTTGAACAAAAAAGAGAAAAACACCTGGTGGACAGGGATGGCTATAAGGGGAGTTGGGATGCCATCTTTTATTTAACCCTTTAGATTTTAAAGAACCTTGAATACCTTCCCTCGCTTAACTAATAAAGACGACCCATTACAACAGTACCCCCTTTTTGGTCATTTTCTAGGGATTTCAAGTTTTCTTTCATTTTTTCGAAAAATTTACATGAACAAAAAAGTCTTAGAATTATTTTTAACATATGTGTACCATGTTAAAGTGATCCTTCTGCAAATAAAAAAGTTTTTCTAGGACCCAGACGCTCCCCTTAATAAGGTGAATAATTTTTTTACTACAGACCTTAGCAGAAGTAACTTTTCAGAATTTTTGAACTTCCTTTATGCTACATAGATAGGAAAAATGTTGACGTTTACGCCACTATTTTTAGTTTTGCAATATTCCAATCAGATTTGCTACTAAAACAGTTTTACATCGTGTTGGAGGACTGCCCCGAGTTACCCCGCCCGTCCCGAGTAGCCCCGGTTGAAGGTATTATTATGTTAATGCATAGAGCAGTGCATTTCTACGTGATCACCAGCAGAGAGTAGTTATCTATGGCGTACTATCAACTGAAGCATCTGCATGGAGCGGGATCCCTTAATGCAGCTATCTCAGGCCGTTACTGTGCGCTATCTTTATCAACGATCTGCCAGGCAGCGTAAGCACAGAAAAATGACCGGCTAATGGAGATTCATGGGCATTACAGCAAGACATGGGCAAGACCAGAGATTTGCTACCCAAGTTTCGAGCAACTTAGGATTTTGTATAAATCTATACAAGAGGCCAACCCCCCCCCCCCTTCCGAATATATTTATATTCCAAGCCGTCGTTAAATTTTTAAATCTTTCCGGATGTGCATTTCCTTTCAACTGCATCAAGTTATTTGCACATTAACTGAAAGTTCAAGAACTGGTCAGGCATCAAGCGTAGCAAATCAAAACAAGGCATTAATGAATTAATCTGAGCCCTGTTTGAGCTAGCATGAGACTGAACTACAAGGGACTTTTCAAATTTTGAGTTGCTTTGATCATTGGATATATACTTGAGACATTGAGTCGCCATTTGGTTTTGGACAATTGACTACGTTGTTTGCCCCTGGAATATTGCCAACCAGAACAGAACAAAATTTAATAGGGGCCAACGTGGTATTAGTCCAACCAACAAAAAATGGGCAATCTAAATAACACTGTTGCTGGAAGGCATTATTGCTTTTTCTCCACTCAACCCATCTGTGTCATTAACCAATTTTCATACTCAATGCATCCTTTTGTTTCATATTGTTTCAGAACAGATGTAATAATTAAATTCCAGCCAAGTAAAATTCAAGCTAATATTTAAAATGCTGCCAATACAGCTCAAGGTATCAAGATAACTCTGCAATAGGTAGTTGGGTGAGTGAAGCTCTTCCAGATAATGTATATATATGTATGTCTTCCTTAATGCTGCCCTTTCCACATCTCTTTTAACCATTGCATTATTTATCTGCATTACGTACTTGAGCACAACCCTACCATAATCAAGTTAACTTTGTTTCAAGTGTTCATTGACATGGTGATGCGATCCTTGTTTTACCTATATAACTTCACTTGCATTATTGTGTCAAATCTACTGCCAATGTTGTTTGCTTTGTGTGTTTATTAATTATAATTTTTGCACCAATAACTATTGCAATCTAAGTTACTAGACTAAATTATCAATCCCAAAATTACTAAGTGTTTGTTCATTATTCAGTTATAGCATGGTTGCCTCAAGTTAATCACTAAATTTAGGCATAATAGATTGTAACCTGCTTTGCATCATAGTCACATTATGCGCCGTATCTTTCATTTGTAATTTTTATATATTTCAGCTGTCTGAGGACCTTATGCGCCATTGCCCATCCTGTGCTCCCTATTCCATATCACAAGTTACCAAACACTAAGTCACACTAGTCCTAAAGCACTATAAGCAATATTGTCTCTGTGCATTTATCGGCATGTCAGTTGTAGTTTAAAATCCCATAATAAAACACAACTCTTTTGGCAACTCTTTACTTACACCATTATTAGACCAATTCAGCTTTACTTAAGTGGGTTACAAGTTAATCCCCCCACGGTATACATGGGAACAATACTTGGACAACAGGAAATCAAAGATGCGTCCAAGTTAATCAGTGACCTGAATAGTTTCTTGAGGGCACACGCTGTTATGGGGGAGCAATTCTGATGATATGATCACACAACTGCAGCTTAATCTCTGACCTGCTTAAAGATAATTCAATCGATTCTAGCTTCAGCTGTGCAACCGTGCATTGCAACATGATATGAAATGCATGTCACAGCGGCAACTATGATATAGCAAAATATTTGCTCCGGCAGGTAGGGAAAAGTCCAATTTTTTCTGAAATATTGTGGCTCTAATTTCATATAATTTCAGTAGGTATGAAATCTGGTGGCTCTAATGTCATGCATTTCTGTTAGATTGACAAAATCGCAGTTTTTGACACAACCAGCTGGCCTCAGTCAAGTACCTAGGTCAGATGGGCTTCTTTTACCAGAGTGATGAGGTTCAGGTGACTTACTTTTTCTCCTCTTTTTTTTGCTTACCCATCGTGCCAAGCAAGGCTGACATGTGGCAGGTGCCCTTCTCTGTTTTACAACAGTAATAACAAGTTAAAAGTTCCAATCCATATTAATCTATTCAATGAAAAATTTTGAGGTCTTGAAATGCAAAGTTTGACTATCAACACAAATGTTCACAGTCACTTCTTCTTTTCAAGGTGTCCACGTTGGGTGGACTGAAAGCCACAGGACAACCACAAGGATGACCGTTGGGCCTGAGAGCTTATGTTATGTTGAACTTCATGGCAAGGAAAGCAGACCTCTATGTCCTTATTTCTACAATGTTAGTATAGGTGATGGATGATCATGACAGCATGTAAGAGAAAATTAACACACAACATGAATAAGTTACACATACACAGAACACAGATGACTGTACATGGGTACTCAAAAAAGTTACACATGACATGACCATTGCTCCTCAGAACTGAGCATTAGATTTGACATTAGATGGATTTGTATACATAGGATCAGATCTGGAAGTCTTTCTCGCAGCTTGAATGTCATAAATTTTTGTTTGAAAAAATCACAGCTCGCACTTTGCAAACATGTCTTTTCATAAAATTTTCAACTTCTGCAATCTGCATTGCTTTACCATTCCTGCCAAAATATCCTGCAGAAGATTATCATCATAATGTAAACAAGTCAACCTAAACATTTCATTGAAGATCGCGCATAGTTGCTGTCACCTCAAAACGGTCAGACTGCATTCCCACATGTTCAGCTTACAGTAAAGACAAATGTTATTGTTGCCATTTGACTGTTTTAGGGTAAAATTAGAGATTTGGGGTAACATTTACATTTAGGGTGAATTTATTTACAAGTCCATGCAAGTGTTCCTGCAACACTTGCATCATTGCATGGACTTAGTAAATAAATTCATGCCTTATAAAAGGCTTTTCATGGCCAAGATATGAAATGCATGGCTCATAAAAATGGAAACACAGCTCAAGGAAATTGAATCACGGCTGGCAAATCCATAAAACCATAGCATGAAAAATTCAGTCCCAGCCCACCAAGTAAATATATTCCATACATTAACATAGATACACTCATACCTATATAAGCTGCATTTTAATTTTTGGCACCTATCTAAAGTTCACTGAGCCTGCCTGACTTCAAAATGTAAATGGTTAAAAATTGAAAGATTTTCCTTTGCACATTATCAATAAAGTTCCCCCCCCCCAAAAGTTCACGCAGCAAAAATTGTACATTTATACATCTTAAATTAGTTTCCAGTTCTTGTCTGGGCTGCAAGTCTGCTGGCAATGCAGCAGACAGTGCTCAATTGTGTCCTGACTGTCCTCTGTGTTGCAGCCTGCAGGTAGTAGTGAGTTGGAATCATTGGTCAGAATTGCTCATGTTGAATCTGTGCAAGTGGCTTCTGATGCCTCATGCAGGCATGTCCAATTCTGAGTTGGGCAGCAGCACACTCTAGTCTGCAACTCTGCGTGACTTCAGGCAGAGCCAGGGTTGCAGCCTGGCTTCCTACATGTTGTTGCTCAGCTCAGAAAAGTTCACAGTCTCTGCAAGCGCCAACTCTTTCATCTTCTTTGGTTTCTGCTTAAGCGAGCTTTGGAGACAGGTCCAGGTAGCATCAAGACTTTAGGAGTTGCAGGTATCTCAGAGATGGTAGAGACACAAATGGTGTCTCATAATATATAATCAAGCAAAAAATCAAGTTTAGTTCATTACATCAAAAATCAAACAAGTAAATGAACTGGTAACAGCTTCAAGTAGACAACATTTCATAGGTTGCAGGGAGTGGCAGCCAGTCGATCAACTAGCCCATATTACACACGAATCACCATCAGATTTCCAAGGCAACAGTTCATTCCCACATTGGTTGGCAAACAGAGGGAACCACTTGGAAAGGTGACCAAGTAGCTATGTTCCCAGAATCACAGATTAGGCTGTACACAAGGCATGTCATACTCTTGCCCCATGTGGATTGTGGGAGTGTGTTGTGTTGTTGTTGTAATTGCCCATCCAGGCAGTGGCAACTAAGGAGGAGGGCTGATAATTCAGTTTTCCGGGCACTCGGTACCATTGGTAGTTCTACGACCATCACTGGCTCGCTGACCTGCCAGAACCATTTGATTGCATTACACAACACCCTGGACAAGCCAGGTACTCATTTATCAACCAGAGTTGGATGAATGGCTGAGTTGACCATGAGCTGAGCTTCCCGGTAGAACTTGTCCTCAGTGGGACTCGAACCCGGGCACTGGGCGCGAGAGACAAGAGTCTCTCACCACTGCACCACCACAGCTCTGATTGTGGTATTCACAGTGCAAGCTGAAGGTCCAGCCTGGAGCTTCCCATAGCCAGATTTGGTGTACAGTGAAATTACTATTATGAATCAAAGTAAAAGGACACCCCAATGGGCAGGGCTCTTATGGAGAATAGGGAAGACTATTTATTTTAATTGGCAAGCAAAGGCACTCCTTACAGAGAGCAGTCCTTACAGAAATTGACTTGCATAGAGTGCCCCTGATTGCACTCAAGGTTGCACTTACAATGGTGCAAGGGGAGCGAACATTAAATCAAATAGGTGTTAGTTCCATAGAGATTAGATAGTAAGTAAGACTACCGTCAACTGGAGCTGCTTGGGACAATTTCAAACGTTTTTCATTCATAACTTCTTACCATGAAACATTTCATAAACAAGTTTAGGCTCATTTCAAAGCTCTTTGCAAGGGCTATCACATGGCTTCTGCAAAAAAATTCCATGTGCTATTTGTAAGGAGCCAGAAGCAAAAAAAAGTGTCCCAAGTAGCCCTGTCATATGAGGCTACTT
>NW_025944762.1:0-730 GCF_000764305.2 Hyalella azteca | reverse complement strand
TCGTGACTGTGACACTGTCGTGACTGTGACACTGTCGTGACTGTGACACTGTCGTGCCTGTGACACTGTCGTGACTGTGACACTGTCGTGACTGTAACACTGCCGTGACTGTGACACTGTCGTGACTGTGACACTGTCGTGCCTGTGACACTGTCGTGACTGTGACACTGTCGTGACTGTGACACTGTCGTGACTGTAACACTGCCGTGACTGTGACACTGTCGTGACTGTGACACTATCGTGCCTGTGACACTGTCGTGACTGTGACACTGTCGTGACTGTGACACTGTCGTGACTGTGACACTGTCGTGCCTATGACACTATCGTGCCTGTGACACTGTCGTGACTGTGACACTGTCGTGACTGTGACACTGTCGTGACTGTGACACTGTCGTGCCTGTGACACTGTCGTGACTGTGACACTGTCGTGACTGTGACACTGCCGTGACTGTGACACTGTTGTGACTGTGACACTGTCGTGCCTGTGACACTGTCGTGACTGTGACACTGTCGTGCCTGTGACACTGTCGTGCCTGTGACACTGTCGTGCCTGTGACACTGTCGTGACTGTGACACTGTCGTGACGGTGGTAGTGTCGTTACTGTAACAATGTCGTGACTGTCATGAATGTGACACTAGGCATGATCTCAACTGTGACAAGATCAAAATTGTCAGATCTATTTATTTAATTTAAATCTACCAAGGACTTTCTGAACTATGTAATCAAGAT
>NW_025944761.1:0-587 GCF_000764305.2 Hyalella azteca | reverse complement strand
ATTGGCTGGAAGCAGGTAGTATTGGCTGGAAGCAGGTAGTATTGGCTGGAAGCAGGTAGTATTGGTTGGAAGCAGGTAGTATTGGGCCTGATTGACTGGAAGCAGGTAGTATTGGCTGGAAGCAGGTAGTATTGGCTGGTGATTGGCTGGAAGCAGGTAGTATTTGCTGGAAGCAGGTAGTATTAGACCTGATTGGCTGGAAGCAGGTAGTATTGGCTGGAAGCAGGTAGTATTGGCTGGAAGCAGGTAGTATTGGTTGGAAGCAGGTAGTATTGGGCCTGATTGACTGGAAGCAGGTAGTATTGGCTGGAAGCAGGTAGTATTGGCTGGAAGAAGGTAGTATCGGCCTGATTGGCTGGAAGCAGGTAGTATTGGCCTGATTGGCTGGAAGTAGGTAGTATTGGCTGGAAGCAGGTAGTATTGGCCTGATTGGAAGGAAGCAGGTAGTATTGGCCTGATTGGCTGGAAGCAGGTAGTATTGGCTGGAAGCATGTAGTATTGGCTGGAAGCAGGTAGTATTGGCCTGATTTGGCTGGAAGCAGGTATTATTGGCTGGAAGCAGGTAGTATTGGCTGGAAGCAGGTAGT
>NW_025944760.1:0-10816 GCF_000764305.2 Hyalella azteca | reverse complement strand
TGATTCATTATGAGTCTGATCTGCGTAGCCATGTTGCAGAATGTAGCTGACGGCCATGCAGTTTGCGATATTTGAACAAAAAATAGTTTAGTCGTCGATGCAATAATTTTCTAAAGCAATATTTCGAATCGTAGTGAGCAGTAGTTACGGATAGATTGAGAATCATTACTCATACAGCGCAGTAGTCGCAAGTGATGTTGCATATATTTTTGAGCCCGAAGTTGTTTAATGACGGCTAGGGTTGAAGAAATGCTTTAACTGACGCGCATTTCTCTCGTGTGCCGGCATTCGCAACTCCGAATTTGCGAATGCGCAGTGACATGCGTTCAAATTGATTACATTTGAATTTTCAACCATGGAATAATTTCAATTGTGCCCTACCTGAGAGCACGTTTCCAAATGTCCAACACATGAAAATTAGACTTACGCCAATGCCTAAAATCCTCGTAGCGGTTTCGGGTTTCAATATCATAAATTCCACATTGTGAACGATTTGCATAATTATTAGTGGGCCACATTCTGGACGTCAAGGGAGGTTAATGGCATCTCAATAACTTGCTTATTAATAATCTTTTCATCGCGCACCAAATTGCTTCACGCGGGACGATGGCCGGGACAACAAAGGCGCTGTCAGGACGAGCTCCCCCCGCTGCTCCCGAGCTGAATATTATTCAGGGGAGTGGCTGACGCTGGGCAGCAACTCTGGGTTACATAATATTGAACGTCATAAACAGAGCTATAATATCAGTCTCAAGGCATATTGAGCACACGAGATTTTTTTAAACTTAGACTGAAAATTTTCATTTATGCTGGGGTGGCGGCAGTCGGGAACTGCTACCTGAAGACATCAATTTTCCTACCGGCAATGCCCGAAGAAAAAATACTAGATTTTTTTTAGAAATCCATTGCCAAATTACCTTCACATTTCCTCACATCGCTAACGCCCCAAAGTGTACCTAGTGAGGCCATGAGCCCAATGTCGACTCTGGCTTTTAACCGACAACTGACAACAAGGCGCTTCTAATGCAGCCAGCCTTATGTGTGAGTGCATCAGTTTGTGTTTAATGCTGTTTCTAACTTTTTATGTAAATTTTCTGAGAATAAGGACGAATATTATTTAAAAATACTGTCCTAACATATTATTCGTCACGCTAAACTGGACAGCAAGGATTTGCGAGTGATGGTAAAGCGAGGGATAGAATACCAATAAATTGTTTAAACTTAACTTCTTTTTGAACCTGTTCCAATTATACGGCTCTTCTTAACAGGTGAATTTTAGCCTTATAAATTTCATAACTCCTTCGGTTTACGTGCTCATTGTTAAGAAATGTAGCATTCGATTTTTAATACGAATAATTATTCACTGTAGAAGCGTTTTTCTGAATTAATTATTTGTTTTATAATATAGGTTAAAAAGTAAGGATCGTTGGGAGAAGTAAAATAAGCCCATGAGTAGATGCGTATGAGTATTATGCATTTAGTACTACTTCTTCATATTTTTAACTCCTAAACTGTATTAATTTTGGGGGTTTCCTTCATTTTTATTGCTTTGTTTACAACTCCGCGTTTTCCGTCTTGTTCCTTATGAATGTTTACAAGCAAAATGTGCTTGTATTTGATTGTTATATATGTGCATCAAAATAAATCCTTACAAACACTATTTACATAACATGACACCGAGCTGCAGAATCGTGCCTGGCAATAGCTCCACAGCAATCTGGCAACTGCTTCACAAGGACGCATGAGATGAAGCGTTTCTCGATGGCTTGGCAGGGCCGTGCGTGAGGTTCCATGTCTCTCTGCAATACGGATGACATCCTTACGCAAATCTCTTGACAAATTCAGAATATGAAATTAGGGACGTGAAATGAATACATTCCATAATAAAGAAAAAGCATTTTGGCCGTCAAAAAACAGAGCGGTAATCGAATTTGCAAGGAACGATTTTAGACTCGGTTGTGGATGCAAATAAATCAAATTTGAATGCAATAAATCAGTTGTGGTTGCAATCGTTTTCTAATGCAACGACTTGAATCGTAGTAATCAGTAGTTGCGGATAGATAAGAAATCATTTGATTCTGTTTAGCCTTGGCGAGCCTGCAGGCGTTCGTGTTAGCAGAAATATTTTTGAGCCTATGCAAGGTCGTCAATTGTGAAGGCTATTGGGTAGAAAAGAAGCTAATAACTGACGTGAATACCTCATAGGTGCAGGCATTCGCACATCAGAGTGTGCGAAATTCGAGCTTACTAAATGTATTAAATATGATCTTTCAAACATGACATGATATGATTTCAGTTGTTCCCTATACTTTAGTGCACGTTTCCAAATGTCCAACACATGAAAATTGGACTTACGCCAATGCCTAAAATCCTCGTAGCTGTTCCGTGTTTCGTCAATAGCATAAATTCGATATTGTGAGCAATTTGTATAATTATTAGTGGGCCACATTCTGGACGTCGAGGGGAGGTTATTGTCAACTCACGCAACCATCAACAAGTAATGGTGGGCTTATTTCTTTCTCCTTGGAGCGGTGATATGACTAGCTGGNATATTATAAGACATAATTAGAAGGACAATTTAGGTATTTTTCACATGCCAGTTTGCCGTGGCCTGGGCAAGCCGCTCAGGCGGGGTCACTGGGTTGTCCGGTGATGATTCATTGAAGTTCGCTGGGACGTCTCACTCATTTGCAGGCTAGTGTTACTTGAGTTTATTGTTATTTTATATAATTTCTCATAGAAAAGATGTTGTAATAAATTGATTTATCATAAATAAATTCCGCAACACGTATCAAATATTTTTATTACACATAAGACCGAATAAGAAAGTGTTTATGTTTGAGCAGTGAGCAGGTGTTCAAACTCGATAATTTCTTAGGTTAGTCTATGGTGAATTCTGTCTTGAAAGAAAACGCACCTAGTCGAACCTGGTCACCTTACAGGTTTTATGTAGGCAATAATGCTTTAATGACAAATCATTTACTTATGTAACACCATATGACGTATCAGGCCCAAATTATTAACACTATATTACTACAATTGATACTTCATCACATAAAATGATTCATTACGAGTCTGATCTGCGTAGTCTTGATGAAAGTAACTGGTGAACGTGGTTTGCGAAATTTTGAACAAAAATACTTTAGTTGTCGATGCAATCGTTTTCTAAAGCAATATTTCAAATCGTAATGAGCAGTAGTTGCGGATATATAAAGACTGATCATCCGTCATGTATGTGGCGTAATAGTATCAGTAGCTGTTAAAATATTTTTGTGCCAGAAGTTGTCTACAGACGGATAGGGTTGAAGACAAGCCATTAATTCACGCGAATTTCTCTCGTGAGGCGGCATTCGCAGCTCAGAATTTGCGAATACGAAGCGATGTGCGTTCATAATAAATTAAATTTGAACTTTTAAACATGATATAAATTCAATTGTACCCTACTTGAGTGCACGCATAGAAACAAATATCAAACACTTGAAAATTGGACTTACGTCAATCCCTGAAATCCTCGTAGCTGTTTCGTGTTTCGTCAATAGCATAAATTCGATATTGTGAGCAATTTGTATAATTATTAGTGGGCCACATTCTGGACGTCGAGGGGAGGTTATTGGCAACTCACGCAACAATCAACAAGTAATGGTGGGCTTATTTCTTTCTCCTTGGAGCGGTGATAAGACTAGCTGGACAAATTGTCCCAGCATCTCAATAACTTGCTTATTAATAATCTTTTCATCGCGCACCAAATTGCTTCATGCGGGTCGATGGCCGGGACAACAACGTCGCTGTCAGGACGAGCTCCCCCCGCTGCCCCCGAGCTGAATATTATTCAGGGGAGTGGCTGACGCTGGGCAGCAACTCTGGGTTGCATAATATTGAACGTCATAAACAGAGCTATAATTTCAGTCTCGAGGCATATTGATCACACGAGAGCTTTTAAAACTTAGACGGAAAATTTTCATATACGCTGGGGTGGCGGCCGTCAGGAACTGATACCTAAAGACATGTATTTTCCTACCGGCAATGCCTGAAGAAAAAATACTAGATTTATTTGGGGAGATATTAATTGCCAAATTACCTTCACATTTCCTCACGTCGCTAACGCCCCAAAGTGTACCTAGTGAGGCCATGAGCCCAATGTCGACAATGGCTTTTAACCGACAACTGACAACAAGGCGCTTCTAATGCAGCCTATTTAATACTACTTCTTCATATGTTTTTAACTCCTAAACTGTATTAATTTAGGGGGTTTCTTACATTACAACACTTCTCTTTAACTTCACTTCTTGTTGTTTGTGAAAATCATTGTACATCTGTACGATTGGAGACACTGGATTCTTTGGAAGTGTTGTCTTTAAAAAGTAAATTTTAAACGTATATTATTTTTATTGCTTTGTTCACAACTTCGCGTTTTCCGTCTTGTTCCTTATGAATGTTTACAAGCAACATGTGCTTGTATTTGATTGTTATATATGTGCATCATGTTTCAGATGTTCGGATAATTACAAAACTATTTATTAAACCTGAGTCCATAATGCAATTTCGCTACTTATTTAACAACATGACCGACAAGTTAAGAGCTAACATTTTTCTAAATGTTGAAATTAATTTTTCAATGCATGGAATGATTCATTTCTTTAGTAGTTTTGATCCTGAATCGAGGTTCACCCAGCTGATGACTTGGAGCTTTAACTACACGGAGCTGGAATAGTTTAGTTGGGGATGAAAATCTTTTCCAATCGTTCAATTTTTACCATAGTGTTCAGTAGCTTGGAATGAGTGTCGAATATGTCATTCATGTTGAAAAAATAAAATTTAATTTTCCCATGTATAAAATTTTGAAGCCGATACCGTACATGTGACGGTGGCTTAGTGGATATGTAGTGAGCATGAATCTTTACAGCATTCATTGTCCGCAGAAGTGATATCTGCCCCGTTAGAGCTTGAGTAGTAGTGCAATTATATTTCATTTATGAGCGTATTTCAATTATTCACTACTTGAATTAATGCATGTCTCGTACCTAATACATGAAAATTTAACCTCCAACAAAGACTCTAGGAAAGTCGATATATCTTCAGTTCAACTCTCGTATAGAATGGTTCAGTTAGATCAAATCATATTATTCTTCTTTGAATAAATGCTCCATTTCCAGCCTTTCTGAGTCAAAATTCGTTGTTCCTATTGGAATAAATAATTTCCTGCGCTAAACCAGTTATATTAAACTATTTACATATTAAAATTTCCAATTTTACGGGATTTGTATATTTAGAGTAGAGCCCTTCATTTAAACATGTTTGGTTAAAAATAATGCCAGTTTTATTCAGGACTTCTTTTGAGTTTAATCTCTCAAGCTTTCTGATAAGAGGTACAGTAATAGGGTCAATGTGTCTTAAAATTTGTCCAAATGAAAGGTTAGATAAATCCTGCGACGCGTTTCGCTCATCACTGAGCATCTTCAGGCTCGTAGCATCGTTCACTACTTCAATTAGTCTCCTCTCGGCAGCCAACCCGCAAGCAACTCGTCTACTCAGCTGCTCGATCTCGTTGCCTGAATATGGTGAATTGTGTGTTCAGATTTTAAGATCTGAACAATCTTAAAAATCTATCTCTTCCTATAATTTTCAAGCTACCACATTGAGAGATATAGCATTCGATTTGCAAAAAAAAAGATCGAGGGAATGGTCGTAGCTTTTTTGTAATTTCGTTATAGTTTGGATTATATTTTGCAAAAAGGGGGAGGATGGGTTGAAATCGAAAAATGGACGAAAATCCTCCCACCCACATAAATATGAATTTCGAAAAAAGCTACGACTAATCGCTAGATATGATCTTTACGCATCGAACGATATGCATCTCGATGTTGTAGCTTGAAAATCCTAAGAGGAGATATATTTCTACAGTACCCCTTTTTGGCGTTTTCCATGAATTTCACGTTTTCTTTCATATTTTCAAAAATTTACATGAACAATAAAGTCTTAGTTTTCTGTTTTACACATGTGTATCAAGTTTCAACGTCATCCGACCGTAAATAAAAAAAAGTTTTTTTTTACCGAGACGCCCCCCTTGAGTAGTGAGCACTCCGAAAATATTTCTTGTTGAAATTCAAGAATTTTTCGATATCGAAAGCACGTAACTGCGTATTGCCGCATACTAAGATGCAAATACCAAGAAACGACTGCAGTGATAGCATCACACCGTGCATGACGATCTTGGTGCACGATCATGAACGATCTTGGTGCACGATCATGAACGATCTTGGTGCACGATCATGAACGATCTTGGTGCACGACCATGAACGATCTTGGTGCACGATCATGAACGATCTTGGTGCACGATCATGAACGATCTTGGTGCACGATCATGAACGATCTTGGTGCACGATCATGAACGATCTTGGTAGTTGGGTGTGACCGCAATTATCATGTATTAGGTGTGAGACAGCATGAACTCGAGTAGTGAAGCATTGATATACGTGCATAAATACAATTAAAATTTGAAGAATTTTACTTGCACTGCAGAGCGCGCTCTTGACATATGAAGCGCATCTACGTGCCAAGCACAAGTTAATAAAACAGAAATCTCTAACGCTCAGCTTATGGACTTCAGACCCTACCGTCTATTAGACAGTATAGGGTTTAAAAATTGCCTTTTTTTCTAGAAAAGTCTGAAATTCTTGTATGGAGGCAATATGAAATTGAACATCCGTACAAATTTACTGAGCACATGAGGTGATATGGATAAATTATAAAACGATCAGATCTTCAACTTGTACCATAACGGAATATAAACTCTATAGTCAACAGCTGGTTATGGAGTAAGTAACTCGAGAAACAGAATTCATATATATAATGTTATGCATTTAAAAATTACTGTTAGTGACTTCGTAAAAATATTGGCACATAAATAGTCGGTCATGTTGTTAAACTAAGGTTTTCGATATGGCAAGAAGGTCTGGGTAAAAATAAACCGTTTTGCGATTATCCGGTCTTCCTGAGACTTGATACACATTTATAAAGATCCAATACATGTTCATATTATTCGTGAACATTCATAAGAAAATGATGCAAAACACGGAGTAGATAAAGCAATAAAAAAGGAAGGAAAAATCTTAAACTGAAACAGTTCAATAATTAAAAATTTGAAATAAGAATCGAATGCATGAATCTCAGCCTTATAGTTTTATTTTAATTTTGTTTTCAATTTCCCTGGGAGTGAATATTGACCTTGTTCTCGCCACATCCTCACTTTTTACCCTATGTTTTTAAACAAGTCGCTTAATCAAGTAAAGCATCAAGAGACGATAGATGTTCGTATTACAAGTCGAATGACATGTCTCCTAACGATGTAGCTTGTAACTGAAGGAGCTATGATATTTATAAGATGCAATTTCCAACTGTTATGAAGGGCTAAATAATTAAATAGGTTCAAAAAGAAGTAAAAGTTGGTCCTCATTACTCTGGCATTTCGATATCCTATTACTAGTTTTGCCGGCACTATCATACACACCACATGATTCATGGTTGTCCAGTTTAACGTGAATAATAGTATAAAGAAAAATATTAGTACATGGATAAATAATAATATAATAATAGTATAATGGACAAATTACCTTTCAAAAATATTTGCCATGGATTAATAGAAAATGCATGGTTGGCTGCATTAGAAGCGCCTTGTTGCCGGATGGCATGTAAAAATGAAGGTAAAATTTGTTAATGGATTTCTCCAAATTAGCATGCCTCTTTTTTCGACTTTGATGGTGCGGAAGTTCATGTGTTCAATTGGCAGTTTTCGACGTGTCCCGGCCATCGTCCCGCGTGAAGCAATTTGGTGCGCGATGAAAAGATTATTAATAAGCAAGTTATTGAGATGCTGGGACAATTTGTCCAGCTAGTCATATCACCGCTCCAAGGAGAAAGAAATAAGCCCACCATTACTTGTTGGTTGCGTGAGTTGCCAATAACCTCCCCTCGACGTCCAGAATTGTGGCCCACTAATAATTATACAAATTGCTCGCAATATCGAATTTATGCTATTGACGAAACACGGAATAGCTACGAGGATTCCAGATATTTGCTTTGGTGTAAGTCTAATTTGCAAGTGTTGGAGATTAGGAAACGTGCTTTCAAGTGCGGAACAATTGAAACAAATTTATTTCTAACTTCAAAATTTTATCAATTTTGGAAACACGTAACTGCGTATTTGCTCATTCTGAGGTGCGAATGCCGCAACACAGCATGAACGAGCATCAGATTTACCCAGACACAATCGTCTCATCAGACGGCTTCATGCTCAAATACCTTCATCAGACGGCTTCTCGCTCAAATTTTTTTATCAACCTTTTACCTACTATATTTTACCCTTACTTGAAAAAGTCAGCGATTCGCCATAGACCCACATCTACTGATCACTACAACTCAAGAAACGATTGCATCAAAAACTAAACAATTTTTGCTCAACGTTCCGCAAACTGTATGGCCGTCAGCTACGAGCATTTCAGCAAACAGCTACGAGCATATCAAGAATTTGCTTTGCTGAAAGTCCAATTATTAAGTGTTGGACATATGGAGACGTTTGCCCAAGTAGGGATCAATTAATATTAAGTTTATTTTTGAAATTCTAAATTCAATCACTTTTGACTGCACACCACAGCGCATTAGCACGTTCAGAAGCGTGTATGCCAACACACGAGACGATTGAGAGTCAGACTTTATCGGCCGCACTACGTCCACCGTCATTAACTCTATCCGTCATATGGCTGCTTATGGCTGCCAAACAGGAATTAAAGAAACTTTACTATACTCTCCAACTTGCACCATGAATGATTAGTTTCTGATCCACAGCTACTGAAAACTACAATGTGAGTTATCACTTAAAAAAAACGATTGCATCCACAACTAAACTATTTTTGCTCAACGTTCCGCAAACAGGTTGGCCCTCAGCTGTATTCTGTATCATGGCTACGCAGATCAGACTCGTAATGAATCATTTTATGTATTGAAGCATCAATTGTAATAATATAGTGTTAATAATTTGTGTCTGATACGTCAGATGTTACATGAGCAAAAGAGTTGTCATTAAAGCATAATAGCCGACGTATAACCTGTGAGGTGACCAGGTTCGACTGGGTAGCGTCTGCGCGATGCGGTATGTGAGGGTTTCAGAGATAACATGGTTATATTTAAAGATATCATTTAAAATTTGAGGATGTCGTAAAAAGTAATAAATCATTTCCTAACCTAACCTAGCCTAACCTAACCAACCCTAGCCTAACTCTGTGACTGTCTTGAGTATTGATAATTAGGTGACTTGGATTCATAATAAATGCAGATCTATTAATAAATCTAATAAAGGGCAGGGTGGCCCAGTGGTTAAAGTTCGGAGTACCAAGATTGGCGCAGAGAGGCGTGGGTTCCATCCCAGCTCTGTGCACCAGTTTCTGGTCAGAATCGGCAAGGAGGCCGGGCGAGCAGAAAAAAATTGTAGCAGTGAGTTGCAAGTTCGAGACCACAAAATACAGTGAATATTCTGCGATTTAAAAAATCGGTGACAGGCCTACGGCCTACTAAACGCTGAAACCGCTACTATTATTATCATTATTATTGGGAAATCAAAAAAAGAAACCTAGCCTCTATCCAATGGACGGTGAATAATGACAAATTTCTCACAGTCAGAGTAATCAGGAACTAATTTTTACACGATATTAATACAAGTAATTCTTCAATGCAGGAAATGATTAATTATGTGCCTGATCTGCGTAGTCAGGATAATGAATTTAGCTGAGGACCATCAACTATGGGTGCATTGAAGATAAATAGTATAGTTGCGGGTAAAATCGTTTTCTCATGCACTAACTTGGGACATGATGTTCAGTAATTACGGGACAGTTTGCAAATATCCGTCCTTAAAGAAGGAGAGAAGGTAAAAAGTTTAAAAGCTAATGAAAGAAGATAAGATTTGGGCCCCGCGCTGTTGTCTTGATTGTTTGGGTTATATCGAAAATGCAGCGCAAGGAGAGATGCCGTGGGAATGTGCCGCTAATTTCAGTTAGTCGCTGGCATACGCTCATCAGGATGTAGGTATACGCTGTGATGTGCATTCTAGATTGAATTAATTTTAAATTCGTTTATGAACGTATTTCAATTGCCCTTCACTTTAGTGAATGCTCCCAAGTGTCCAACACCTAAAAAATGGACTCGCACCAAAGTGTCGCTAATCATGGCCATGAAATCATCATAGTAAATGGAATGTAAGTAATATGAATTCTATATAGTGTTCAATAAGTATAATTATTAGCAAACAACAGTCTGGACGTCGAGGGTAGAGGACAAACCCGCGGCGCAGCCATCATCTCAAAAACTTGGTTAAGATCAATAATTTTTTATGATATTTCATGTTGTACCAGTTGCTTCACGCGGGACAATGGCCGGAACAACAACCAGGACAAGCTCTCCCCGCTGCCTCCGAGCTGAATAATATTCAGTTGAGGGTTAAATAAAAAACTCTGTATTTAATAAATTGAACCTCTTTGACTGAGATTATTTAAAACTCGTGAGATATTAATGAAATAAATGTTTAACATCGTAATATGAAATGATATTCATTTGCTTGGGAGGCTGTCGTCAAGACCTACTACGTAAACACATCAACTTCCTGACCAACACAGAAAGATAAATAAGCCCTGAGAGAAATTTGGTGAACATATTTCTCTGTTTTAACACCACTGCAGGCGATGTGGGTGCCAACGCTGTCTTAACTTTCAGTCTGTAATGAACCAATGTAAAAAATAAGACATTTTGCCTGTGCTCTCTGCAGGCA
>NW_025944759.1:23992-47329 GCF_000764305.2 Hyalella azteca | reverse complement strand
GTAATGAAAAAAAGTCCAATCTTGATGGTCCAGATGGATGACAACGCTATTGGCACCACCTGGGACCATGAGCCTGAATTATTCTTTTCCAAGTGACAATCTGGATTTGGTTCGGTCATAGTTTGGGGGCGTTCAGCTGAAAGGGGAAGTCAACTCCAGCTATTTTACAAGGGAGACAAGATTCCGAGGCATACAAGCACACGCTATTTTACCATCTTCCCCCTTTTGCCGATGAGAAACATGAGGGATCATATGTTTTCCAGCAAGACAATGCTTCGATTCACACCTCAAAGTCAGCAAACAAATTTTTTCCAAGAACGGAATATTATTCTGTTGCCGTGGCCAGCGCTTTATAGTTAGTTTACCAAAATAGGCGCCGGTTCCAATCTGTGAGTGACCTAAGCACGGCTATCCTTCGTTCTTGGGATAAAATTTCTCAAAAGACTCTGGATTATTTGGAAAATAGCTGGGGAGAAGATGTATTGAGGTAATTAAGTCAAAAGGATTTAAGATTGCCTATTCAAACGAGTGTATAGGATCCACAAACAGAAAACATGTGTAGGTCTTTTAGCCTTTCCCACCTAGGTTTTTTAAATTTTAATAATTTTTGCTCACAAAATTTGAAAAAAATTGTTATCGCATATAGCGTTGGAACCATTTTTAAACGTAGTTTAACCTCGTAAAATTAGTATCCCGTATTTTTTGTGGAATAAAAAATATTTAGAAAAAACTGGGTGGTCGTATATAGCAATTTCCGCCACTGTATTAATTGCCTGTCGCTCATTATGACTATCTCATAATTTTCACATCTTGTTCCGGTCTCGAACACGTAGCTCACTGCTTCAACTTTTCTGTGCTTAACCTACCGGCCACTTAATTCTCCGATTTGACCGCAACTTTGGCACTGTCGCAGGTTGCTGGGATCGAACCCACAACTCACTGCTCCAGTCCTGGCACTCTGAACTGTAACCGCTAGGCCACCTTGCTCAGAGAGAGGAGTGCAAAAGTCTAGATATAACGTCGTGTGATGAATTACTATATTGGTGTGGTGAGAAGGGAAGGGAGTGATGTTGGTGTGGTGATAAGGGAAGGGTGTGATGCGGATGTGGTGATAAAGGAAGGGTGTGATGCGTGTAAGGTTTATCACACCCTCTGCTGCCAACGCTCTCTGCCAGCTTAGCGTGACGTCACGCTAAGCGTCTCTGTCACGTGTCACACTAAGCGTCTCCGTTACGTGTCACATGACGTGCGCCGCGTCATGTGACACGTGACGTGGTATGAAGGTGGGTAGAGGGAGGGGTTGCCAAAGGGGGGAGGAGGCTGCAGGTGGAGTGGGTGCCAAAAGGGGGAGGAGGCTGCAGGGGGGGAGTGGGTGCCAAAGGGGAAGGAGGAGGCTGCAGGGGCCAGGGGGATTGGGTGCCATAGGAAGAAGGAGGCTGCGTTAGTCGCGGGTGTTGGAGGTGGGGAGGTGTGGGAGGTGGGGGAGGTGGGGAGTGAGGCTATAGGGACAACTGTTGCCAGGAGGTTACGTCGCCAGGAGGAGTTCCCCGAATTGCACACCTCCGCTCTTGGGGAGGCATCACGTCATCCCCAATTTAGGGAGGCGGGGAGTGGTGGGGTGACTGGGAAGTAGGAGGGGGCGGCACAGCAGTGCAGAAGCGTTCTTATATCACGGCGTGTTCTCAATGTTATATTTGATATATTCAATATATCATATTTAGTACTTTTTTAATATTATATTTGATATGTTCAAAATATCAGATCCAGTAGTTCTTTTAATGTTATATTTGATCTGTTCGATAAATCATATTTAATACTTCTTTTAAGTTTTTATTTGATATGTTCAATATATCAGATCCAGTAGTTCATTTAATGTTATTTTTGATCTGTTCGATAAATCATAGTTAGTACTTCTCTTTTATTTGATATGTTCAATATATCATATTTACTGCTTCTTTCAAAGTTATATAAATTTATCATACTTAGTGCTTCTTTCAAGGTTATATTTAATTTTTTTCAATATATCATATGTAATACTTCTTAAAAATTTTTATTTAATCTTTTCAATGTATCATGTTCAGCACTTCTTTTAATGTTATATATGAAATGCTCGATATATCATATTTAGTACTTCTTTTAATGTTATATATGATATACTCAATATATCATATATAGTACTCCTCTGCTTACGTGCACTCTTCGCTACGATGTTGTTATCTAAAGTCAGGAGTATATCCTGACAGTGATGAGTGATATATTGGGCCTTCTATGTACATATACCTACGTATGTTTAAAAGGTAACACGTCAACAGCATTAAAGAAATTTATCACAGATAGCACGATATTTTCATAAGCAGTCGCTGCAGGCAAGCGTTAACCCAATTAAATTTGTTTGTAACTTACATTTAAGGGAAATTGCACTTGCATTTACCGTGTTACTTATGTTCTGTTCTGAGTAGGCTAAATGAGTTACCCTCTCAGGCAGGTAAGAAAACCCCGTAGAAAATAACAATCGTTTTCTTCTCGCCGCTGTGGCAAGGCAAGTCATGAATCACTCGCAGTAAGGCTAGATAAATAACTAAACATTGAGAACGTTTTCGTTCTCAGCCATTGGTTCCGAAACTGAGAGAGTGAATCAAGTTAAT
This sequence comes from Hyalella azteca, assembly GCF_000764305.2. Classification (NCBI taxonomy): domain Eukaryota; kingdom Metazoa; phylum Arthropoda; class Malacostraca; order Amphipoda; family Hyalellidae; genus Hyalella; species Hyalella azteca. Next base: position 44,684 of record NW_025944759.1, on the reverse strand, counting down.
TTAGGTTAAGTTGATATGAATATGCTTTTAACTGAATAAATATGCTTAACTTCATAAATGAAGTTAAGCTTTGGGATGATTAACGAATTTTGCGTGTAATGGAGTGTTTTAGTATTTAAATTTGGACCTTTGTATCGCCATTTTTTGAGACTTCGCATTGATCGATCGAAAAGAGTGGATGCGTATATACTTTTTTCAGACACCAATACAAGAGTTCGTTAGGCACTAATTTCTAGTGGCAAAAAATGGATGATTTTCAGGAAATCTTGACCTGAGCTGCAAGATGAGGAAATGCTTGTAAAAGACGAGCGGAAGTGCGGCCTGAGCTGGCGAGATGGGAAATGTCCCACCGAGTCCTGTTGCGGCGCAGCGGCCTAGACTCAACCAAACGTAACACGCAGGTTTGCACCGCGGGACACAAAGATGCTGCCCAATGGCAGCAGAACCAAACGTAACACGCAGGTTTGCCCGGCGGGACACAAAGATGTTGCCCGATGGTGTCAGAACCAAACGTAACACGCAGGTTTACCCCGCGGGACACAAAGATTCTGCCCGATGGCATCAGAACCAAACGTAACACGCAGGTTTGCCCCTCGGGGCACAAAGATGCTGCCCGATGGCATCAGAACCAAACGTAACATGCAGGTTCACCCCGTGGGGCACAAAGATGCTGCCCGATGGCATCAGAACCAAACGTAACATGCAGGTTTACCCCGCGGGACACAAAGATGTTGCCCGATGGCATCAGAACCAAACGTAACATGCAGGTTTATTCCGCGGGGCACAAAGATGTTGCCCGATGGCATCAGAACCAAACGTAACATGCAAGTTTACCCCGCGGGGCACAAAGATGTTGCCTGATGGCGTCAGATGTGACACAAGAAACCAAATGCCTCATGCAGGAGAATCCAAGCCCTGGCCACAAAGGGTTATATCCTTTTGCCAGCCAACGATGCCAAACAAATCCCAAACGTTAACTGCGAGTTCATCATTTACGTAGTCAGGTCCAGACTGTTTGCTAACGTTTGTCCGTTGTAGCCTAGTATAATAAAGAGCAATTGAGGCTTTTTTCGCACTAAAATATTTCGGCTCAATGTCGGTATTTAATTGAAAATTTTCATGACCAACATAGCTTCCGTCCAATAATTGTCCATGAGTTCATTTTGCAATACATGCACGCAACATGTATTGCTGTCTCGCATGTCAATCAGTGAGCGCATTACTAATATCCTATAAGTCGGATTCTATAAGTCGGATTGCATAGGTACAATTTCTTTTCAAGAAAGATTAACCAAAACATTTACAAAAATAAAGTTTTCGCATGCAAAAATAAGCAATTTATGATATAAGCAAAAATAAGCTCTAAAATTTCTTAATGTGATAGGTTTGGGCTTTTCACAATTAACCCTTAATATTTTTCACCCCAGCACTGCTTCCTATATTCACAAATCTCCCGCGATGGGTGAACCAACAACTTGTTATCTGCCGGATCAAACGATGCTTATCTCAAGGGGTGAGTGGCATACCTCCGTGGAGCGAATAAAGCTTGCAACTCTCCCATAATGTTCCTAAATATAGACTCTGGTCTTCCCCATGCATTATTTGGCTGATATGAATACCGCAGTTACAGCTCGATCTAGCCCGACAACCACTCTGCTCTGAACACCTCTAGCTGCTCTGAAGCGCTATACCCAAATCTCATGAAAACTCTGCTCTGAACACATCTGCTCTGAAGCGTTATACCCAAATCTCATGAAAACTCTGCTCTGAACACCTCTGCTCTGAAGCGCTATACCCAAATCTCATGAAAACTCTGCTCTTAACACCTCTGCTCTGAACACCTCTGCTCTGAACCTTAACTTGAAAACAAAGTGTGTCTGAACCCTTAAGTAATATAAAACGAAGCAATGCCTGAATGTAGGCCATTCACGTATCCGAGGGATGACCTATTACGGCTATAGGGCTGATAAGTCAAATTTTGAGCCTCTTATAATCTGTGTGAATTAGGAGTTTAATAGCGCGAACTTTCGCGTATTTGGGGAACGAACTGAAGAAGTCTATCATCATTCATCATGCACCTTGTTTGTGCCGGTCATGCTGAGTACCACTTGAAGATAACGCTTATCAGTCGAGGTCGCGACACGACCTGGCATTCCACTACGTACAGGGAACAATTGGTACAAAGTCTTAGCGGAAATGCAATGTATATATAGCAAACCAATCATATTCTGAACTACAAGTGCGCTCGCGATACACCATTTGTGTGCCTTTAATTTCTAAGTTTTTTTCTTGGAAACGTCAAACATATCTTGACACTATCATAAATAATCTATACAATTCTATCTACTTTTTCTTAACTACTCACGACAAACAACCTCAAAAATTAGAAAAATTAACACAATTCAGCAATTTATAATAGTATGACGATTTTGCACCACCGCTAATACGATCGATGCCCCGATTAATTAATGAAATAATTTTCCCTGAGCGTCGTCGGGATGTCCAGTTCCTGCAAGTCTGGGCTTTCCGCGAGTCGAGGGTAGCACGGTTTGAGCTGTTCGATTTTCCTCAGAAGCGGAGAAGTTTTTTGCTGTTCGACCTTGCGTCTTCGCCTCCAGTTCTGCTGCCCTGCTCAGAACGTACAACAATACAATGTTATCAAAACAGCGTGTTGACTGTGTGTTCATCACATTGTGCGTTTGTCTTCTGTATAGTACACAGAGCCTGCCACTGACAACACATAGCATAATGCTCAGCCCTGTATAGTGTCGTATGATGCACGTTATGTTCTTCACATCCATACTATGTCAAGGAATGAGAGATATTCTTTGAATATTTCGGACCACCATCGATGAACACCTCTAGGGTGTCCACCACCATCGATGTACGACTACCGCTTCGTGATGGTGGATACGACAATTGGAATTGAAACCGAGCCCAGGTCTATATACCCCATGAGGGACTGGCAGGACTAAACTTCCACCATCGAAATACGGATTAGAAGGCAATCTGGAATGAAATTGACTAACTTGATTGAAGAGAAGAGTTTTTTGACAAGAATTCAGAGGGAATTTACACAAAACAATGTGAGCTGCTGCTCAGACGATCAGCTGGTCGTCTGCCAACTGCTCAGACGATCAGCTGGTCGCCTGCCAACTGCTCAGACGATCACCTGGTCGTCTGCCAACTGCTCAGACGATCAGCTGGTCGTCTGCCAACTGCTCAGACGATCAGCTGGTCGCCTGCCAACTGCTCAGACGATCAGCTGGTCGCCTGCCAACTGCTCAGACGATCAGCTGGTCGNGCAGCCCAAGCAGTGCCCTTGCAGTGCAGCCCCAGCCAAGTGCCCTTGCAGTGCAGTCCAAGCAGTGCCTATACAGTGCCCATACAGTGTGCCACTGCAGTGACCATACTGCGCTTCTGTCATATGTTTTCTTCCTGAACGTGACTTCGAAGGAACTCAAATAAGGATGGCGAGCCCCGCAGTTTGGTGCTCGAATGTTTGGGCATTTAGGTGCAAGATTTTTTTGCAAGATAATTTTTGGTTATGCAAGATTGTTTTTAGGTCAGATATTTTAGTCTACCAAAATTTCTTCGTTAACTCAAAGTGTTTGTGTCCCATTCGTTCTTCGCAGCTAGTATATGTACGGCCAGTAGCTCTTCTTGCGATTCAGAACAGATTTTCACAATGGAAAAAAATGAAATGCTAATCGCAAAATTTGCATCGAAGATGTGAAAACTAATCAACTTTAAGGGTTCTATCGAAGATTGAAGCGAATAAAGGAAGCAATCAGTGAAAATCAGTGTTGAATCCTTGACAACTGAATAGTTATTTCATCGAGATCTTATGGAGTCAGATCAAAGCAAAAAATTTTCATTTGATACGAACAACGGGCTTGCGAACTGAGGTTTGATAGATCCTGCATAGTAATTCATAATTCAGCACAGGTATTGGAATTACGTCAATTAATAGATGTCATGAGATGCAAGCATTAAAAATATGTTGCTTATTACTTGCAATTCATTTCGGATCCTCTATGAAAAACTTGAGTATTGAACGTCCTTGCACGATCAAGGTAACGTAAAGATGTGAATGCAGTGGGTTTTTACTAGAATAAATCTATTTGACCCGGCCAGATTTTCCTCTTTCTTAAGAAAGGGGCTAAGGTAATGTTCCGACTGAAGGAGCTCCGAGAATAACAATGCAGTTGTTGATAATGTGACGTAGCAGTCCTAAATTGTAAAGTCCCTGCTCCATATCTGTCAGCGCAGTCTCGGTCAGATCGTTTCTGCGTACCTCCATCCCGAGAAATTCCCCCCGCCCCGCAACGTCTGGCAGTGCTTGGCATCTATCAGCTGCCGCGTGCATAAAAGCAACTCCGCTAGCCGCCAACGTTTAGTTTCTCAGCTGCACTCACATAAGTTGCAACGAGACTACGAGTGAAGTGGCTTGCAAGAGCACGAGCCCCAAGTGAAGTTTCAGTGTAGTGACAACTGCTACCCAGTCTCTTAGATTACATTTATGATAAATCCACAGTGAAATAATCTGAACAAATAATAATATTACCAAGTGAAAGTGCTGTGTAGAAATATTTAGTATTGGCGTTTTACAACGTACGTGATTATATTTTAATCCTTTGATTAGTGACAAGTTGAATAACAATTTCGACTTGGCCTTTTCGGATTACTGCCTGAGCAACAAATTAAAATATCAGGTAAGCCAAACGAATTCATATCATCTTTCTTCATTTGTACATTTTATATTTATTGTTCGCTTTATTTTATTATTCTTGATTGTATTTCTAATATATTTACTTTTGCACGCAATAATTCCAGAATCTGTATGATGCAGAATAAATGCGAGTTCCTGTATAACTCAAAAAAGTGAATTTGATGAACATTAGCATGCAAGCTACGAATTAACTCCATTTACATAGTTTTAGCTTTGTTACGCTACCACTTCCTGCGACGCTCAACATACTAATTTTGACAGGTACACGTTCTCATGTCGCTATTTTATCCCCACCAGACGCCCCAATGGCTACGGTGTCGCGACGATCAACCAAGCACCACCGACACAACATGAACAAGTACTCCTGTGAGTCGGAGAAGATTGCGCGCCCCACGGTGGACAGGCCTCTAGCTCAGCTCAACACTCAGCCCTTCGAAGTGCAGTACAGACTTGGCTCAGTGCTCGGTGAAGGAGGCTTTGGCAAAGTCTACAGCGCCATCAGAATTTCTGACCGCAAGCCTGTCGCTGTAAAGCAAGTTCCTCGCGCCAAAGTCCCTACCTGGGGCGTGGTAAGTGTCTTAAATATTTTTTTTAGTTAAACTGATAAAAACAAAACAATAGCCATTCAATAAATTTACTGCATTTCATATCATTTTTTAAGCTCATTTTAATCCTCTGATACCGTGAACAGATTTTGGATATTAGTAATGTAGATTAAAATTTTAATGATATAATTTCGATGGAGTATAGGTGAGGTTATCATTTTCCACCTTGCTGTGACCAGAGTTTCTCTAACCACATGTACGTGATCTTTGTTCGATTTCCGAATAATACTGTCGCATTGGAGGGCTTAAAGTCTATTGCGGTCGTTTGGTTAGTGCAGCCTCCTTGTCGTAGTCTACTCGTATTGTATATAATTGTGAGAGTTGGTTGATAGCAGCCTTCAAGTCACTAGATTCAGAGGTGGATGAGGCCATGAGACCGAGCTAGGTTGAGCACGCAGAGCGACCTAGTCCTACTTTCAGCGCGTTGCCCAACCGCCGCGACACAATACAGCGCACTGCGCAAGGCTGTTCGATCGTCGCCGCCAGACTCGCCAAGGTTTCTTCAGTATAAACGAACACTAGAACGTGCACACTCTATATATTCGCTTTGATATTCACCTGCTGCATTGATAAGTGCAGTCTTTCGTACGATATTTTCAGATAATCTGGAGTATTCAATCGTTGTCAAGTCTTGTCACAAATATATCAAATGCGCTTTGATTTACCGAATTTCTCATAAAATCTTTCGTGAATTTCGATAGTAAAAAACAATAATTAGTCGTACGATAATTTGATTAAAATAGATAACACTTTCGAGAGTGGCGCTCAAGGTTCCGTGAGTGTAGGTAGTTCGTAGTTGCTTGTTTTAAGTAGGAAGTGGCGAGGCGAACATAGGTTTGTCGAGCGCAGCTGCAGTTCGCATTGCAGGTCACTGGAGCAAGGTGACGTTTCAGCAATCGACCCAACTTCAATATCTCAAACGAGAATTTTGTTTAGTGGTGGACACTAGAGCGAGCTCCTTGCTTGGTCGCGAGTCTTTGCCTTGAAAGTTTCGTGTATGCTTTTGGTGAAGGTGAGTGTGCCTGAGCAGTGCGGTAGGTGAAGGCAAGTGAGTGGACGACTGAAGTGGTGAAGGTGCTTGGGGTGTGGTGCATCCCAAGCAAAGTCTTCGGCTTGCCCTAGTGACACACTTTGCAGATATAATCTCCCTACCATGAAAACTAATTATCATTCATGATAAAATATAATTTTTTGATTCAGTGCTTCAAAGAAATTGTCGAAAGACAATTATGTTATTATGTTCCAGATATTACGTTTATAATCAATGAATTTATGTGAGCCTTTGTTTTTTCGAGTGAGTTCATGGAATCTTCAATCTTCACAATCGGAATAAGCTTTTTAGAGTGAGTTCATTGAATGTTCACAATCGGAATAAGCTTTTTAGAGTGAGTTCATTGAATGTTCACAATCGGAATAAGCTCAAACCAAAGCTTGCAATGACTTAACGCAAGAATTTCGCTTAGCAATGCTCAGTGAAAGTAGGTGCTAGCGGACCAGCAGCTGTTGCCGCTCGTGGGGAAAGGGGCTAGTTTCAATTTAGGTCAGCTGGTGGGGCTCGTGTGTCTCCTCAGGCGATCTCCCCACTCGCACCCAACAACAAACCCCGAATTGGGGGAAACCTTCTTTCCTTTTTTGGTTCGTCTGGAGCTTCTTGCTCGTTTGATTTGTGGCGCGATACTTGATTGACGAGTTTCAATACAGCTTCTGTTACGTGGTAAAGTTTCTGGTCCATCTTTATGGGTTGAAGTCTTGCGTGAAAGTTCTATTACATAACTGGGAGGAGCTTGGACTCTTGTATCAAGTTCCCGCGTTACGAGCTCGGTAGAAAGTTGTTTAGTGAAATCAGTTGCTTTGTCTGTCTGCTCATTCGTCCTGCAGTTGGAGAAAGTGTCTGGTTGCCTGATTATTACCACTCCAGTTCTCGTGTAACTGCCCGAAATAAACTGCTTGACCTAATTCTTTCTTTGTTGCCAAATGCCCTCTACTTCGTCACCACATTCTCCCTTGCTTAAGTGGTATCGTGTCATTCACTAAGAAGAGTATTATTATGTACAAATTTTTGTTGTTTTTGTCATCAATTACCTGCAATATTCCCTTTTGTTGTTATCATTTATAAAAAATCTAAATAAGATGTTCTCTTTCTTCTCCAGGTCCAAGGAGACATGGTGCCCATGGAAGTGGTCCTCCTCCGCAAAGTTAACCACATTGAGGGAGCCATTCACTTGATTGAGTGGTTCGAGTATGGCGACTGCTTCCTCATCATCATGGAACGACCAGAAAGATGTGAAGATCTCTACGATTATATTACTGGCAACAGGCGCCTTGAAGAATCAGAAGCCCGATACCTCTTTAGACAAGTAAGGGAAATCATATTGACTTTTTTTACAAACTTGCGATACTACACTGTTATCTGCCATAAACCAGACCAAGGCAGTATGGGCTCGATGATAATGGCTGGTCTTCGTTTTGTTGCAGGTTGTTGAGATTGTGCGAGATATTGAAGCTGCCGGAGTTACACACAGAGATATTAAGGATGAAAATCTACTCGTCGTCCCTGACGAGTTCGGCAACAATAAAATCAAGTTAATCGATTTTGGATCTGGTGCTCTCGTCCAAGATTCTCCTTTCTCAGACTTCGAAGGTAAGCGTCGAGCTTGTTGTGATAAAAACTGATATATTTTGTATGAATGAAATTCATTTTAGTAGTACTATATAACTTTTATATTTATTTAATTTCTTTATTCTCTCTTTGCAGGAACCAGACAATATTCCCCTCCTGAATGGATTCTCCGCTCTACTTATCAAGGACTCCCTGCCACCGTTTGGTCATTGGGCATCCTTCTTTACGATATGGTCTGCGGAGACATTCCCTTCGAAGTTGACAATCAGATTTTGAGCAATCAGATCAGTTTTAGAGGCCTTAATATTAGCAAAGAATGTAAAAATCTTATTCACCAATGCCTTCAATTCCTTCCGAAGAATCGCCCCAGCCTCGAGAAAATGTTGCGGCATGAATGGTTTCAGACCGACGAATCTAACAGCTACGGAGTGAATAACATTGACTCAACCGTCGAAGTTGGAGAAGAGGCTGTAGACTTGACGACGCTGGCTGAAGGCATCGATAGTTTAGGGGCCTTCGGTGTAGACAGTCGAGGCCCTCAGACCAGCGGGGGTAGTAACGGTGAGGATCATTTGGATGAAGATGAGGATGACGAAGAGGACGAGCATAATATTGGCCTTAGATATTAACTGTGGTCCATTGGTCCTAAACTCTTGTGTCTTGGGCAGTCTGGCCTTGAAACTCCATACTTGAGTAGTCTGCTCGTTTTGTCCTTAAGCAAAAATCAAAGAAGAAAATTAGGAGCAATTGAAGGAGAACGATGCATTGTTCGAGCTGTGATTTGATCTTATTTATCAACGGAATATCAATTAAGCGTTGTTGCACCCTTATGCTTGTTTAGTCATCATAATCATAGAGCGTCAGTTATACGCTGTAATACTAAGTTAATTATTTAGTTCTGTTTTTGTACACTTTTGTCTCCTGGCTGCTAGTGATCATGTACATTTATATACATATATTATTATTTTATGAAACTGTCAATATTTTTCTATCCACATGGCCAAGTTTTATTCTTGGACACGGCTAGATGATTAAAATGTTCCTAAGGAGCTGCAGTTCAGTTCACTATCGAATTTTTTATTTTTATTTTATTTTTTGGTACACGCGCTTCTCGGAAAGTGATAATACCTTGAAACGAACGCACGAGCCTAGCAATACTAATGCTAGTTACCTAATTCAGTCAGATTCCAATAGTGCACTCAACTGTCAGCTCCGCCTAACAACGTTAGTAATGTCTGCTCCACTCACGAGTCAGTGATTGGTGTACTAGGTATGATGTCTGTGAGTCATTACCGATGTATTTCTCCTGCTATCCTGATCAAGGTTATAATCGTTATAATATTACTCATTTATTACTGCCTGGGAAGGCTGCCCGCGCCATACGCTGTGCATGGTCGGGTGTCTTACGATCCTACGACCAAAGCTCGTGCCTTTGTGATGATGAATGGAGGGAGGATGAACTCTTGTATTGAGCGATGAATGGAGTGTGGATTATCTGCTGCATTGATGTCTGAATTACAGCATTGATAGTAGTAGTGACAAGGCTAATATAGCGACGACCTTTATTGGGAAATAATTATCGTTAGTCAATTGGAAAAATGTTATTTTAAATGAATGTGACATATCAATGAGTGAATCTAAAGCGTAAAGTATTATCGTATTATTGCATGTTGTTCACGTTTTCTCCTTGCAATGTGATGTATGTACATATTGTACGTCCAAGTGTGGCTTAGAAGAGAGTATTGTAACTCACACTGGCTTTTAAGCCGTGTCAACAGTTATATAGCGTCGGTGACTTCCAGTTGATAAGTGGACATCGTGCTTCAGGGTCTCGATAAATTCTCGAGACTTTCTACTTTGTGTTGTATGTGTGCCTCGGTTGGTTGTAAACAGGGTATTCATTTAGTGATGTTTAGGATAGATAATTCCGTAATAGAACGGTTATGTTGCCTTGACTTGGATGATGCGTCGAGAACGCCCTCCACTTCTTAGTTGACAAAGATATTTCAAGGCCGTCTCAACGTGGCTTTCAATTTGTCATAAGAGTAGGAAGGCTTCTTCATTGCTGCGTTCTACAAGTACCATTAAATATTTTCTCTACAATATCAAGCTTTGTAACCAAAAGCTTTGTCGACCAATCTCATTGTCAACTATGTGAATTCAAATTATAACCGAATATTTTTGTAAAAGTTTTTTAATAAATTTTACTGCTTGTCTGTTCTGTTCCTTGTCTGACCACATAATCAAGCTCCGAAGACGACGATTTACAGTGATCGGTCCAACGCTAAATAAGTTAGGCGTTATTAGTGTACAAAAACTGGGCGTAAAGTAAACCCACTGCGTGAAAACGAAGTGGCCGGAAAAAAATCTGACAGCGCTCGCAAGAGTGTATTGTGACTGAATAACTTCTTTGTTAATTTGATCGAAATCAGTTTTAGTTTGAAAAAATTTGCGTTTGAAACGTTCTAAAGTTTGAAGTTTAGAGAGCTAATCGAAAACGAAGCGGACAAGAGGAATATTCTGACCGCGCTCTTGGGAGCGCCTAGTAGAGGAGCAGCTTTGTTTTTGATTATGTCAAGATCGGTTATCACTTGAAAAATGTATGCGTCGAAAATGCGCTAAATATCGGCAGTTAGCACGCTAATTAAAATCGAAATATAAAAAATCTTTCAAGACACGCAGGACAATTAACTTCACTTTTAATTTGGTCAAGATTGCCTTTTGACTTTACAAATTTTAACGTAGAAAACCTGCTATGAAAATTCGTCCCAAAAGCTTCGTTGCGGTTTAGTCCTGTATTTCCTGTATAGCGATTCCTTCTCTATATTGATACTTGTTCTCATAACCAGAAGGTAAAGTGTACCTTGAACTCGGACTATGTACATTTGAATCCCTCTTGGTGACCTGTAAGTCACCACTCCAGAAGTCACAAGCTCGGGCCTTATCATATTGCCTCATCGCTGTTTTACAATCAACATAAGAGAGGCGCGTGTAGGGTCGCCATCTTGGCCGCATCACAACACACACTTCTTCTTTCACACCGGAAGTAAAGCCACGTTAATCGTTGGGATGCACACAATTTGCCTGTATTGAGCGGCGTGTGCAGCCTGCGTCATGTTATGTGTTTGTTGTGTGTTTGTGTCGCCACGAGATACGCGAGAGATAAGTCAGTTCTCAGTATATCCACTTCACTTCGGCCTTTACGAGTCACTGTTGCATCTCTCAATGCTGCGAGTTACGTAATGATCTAAATTATATGTATCGTATTTATCTAAAATATCTCAAAATATAAAAAATCTAAAATTACGTATTAATGTTCTAAATTATATGCATTCTTAGCCGCATAATTATTCAGAGATAATGAAAGCTCACAGTTCACAAAAAGTAAATCAAAATCTTGTTTTTAATGTCGACGGTTGAGCTTTTCATGGGGGAAAATGCAGTCACACGCATCGGTGATGAACGACACGCACGGATGATCTGTTACACGAATGTCTGATCAGATGATCAGTTACACGAATGTCTGATCAGATAATTAGTTACACGAATATCTGATCAGATGATCTATTACACGAATGTCTGATCAGGTGATCTGTTACACGAATGTCTGATCAGGTGATCTGTTACACGAATTTCTGATCAGATGATCAGTTACACGAATGTCTGAACAGATGATCTGTTACACGAATGTCTGATCAGTATGTCTGATCAGATGATCAGTTACACGAATGTCTGATCAGATGATCTGTTACACGAATGTCTGATCAGATGATTAGTTACATGGATGTGTGATCAGATGATTAAAGGATGTCCCAAGATGTTTCCGACAGGGTCGCTGTGTTTTTCACCAGCATACTGTATATATAAGAGGTTCAGTTTTCACTAGTATAAATGTATATGACGTTCAGTTTTCGGAGTATAAATATATATGAATTTAAATTTTCACCTGTATAAATATATATGACGTTCAGTTTTCAACAGTATAAAAATATATGGTGTTCAGTTTTCACCAATATAAATATATATGACGTTCAGTTTTCACCAATATAAATATATATGACGTTCAGTTTTCACAGTATAAATATATATGACGTTCAGTTTTCACCAGCATAAATATATGGTGTTCAGTTTTCACCAGTATAAATATATATGGCGTACAGTTTTATCACGTGGACGATGCAGCGTGGCTGATGAGCTCTCAAATCTCCTCTGATACACCTTTAATGTGCCACTGATACACCGAGTATACACGATGTAGCGTATATCCTACTAGCTAAAATATGAGATCCTACTACCTATGATATGAGATCCTACTACCTATAATATGAGATCCTACTACCTATAATATGAGATATCCTACTACCTATGATATGAGATATCCTATACCAGTTTCACCATTGATGCGGTCGCTGCACTCAGCTGCTGCGTCCACCTCTGACGCCTGGCGTTCTCTAGACCAGCTAACATTCGTCTCATGTGAACGCGGTCTTCAAATGATAAAAAAAATATAACTCAGTAGTACTCACTGCAGTGAGTGACAGAGAGCGCATTTTCTCGTCGACGAAAACTTAGAGATTCACGAATTTCTGTATACTTCATATCTAATATTGCACTCGCAATTTTTTCCCATGCGTGACAAAGAAAATTTTCACTGTCAGCCGCGTAAATATCATGAAATCGCTTCCTTGTGGACATTTTCATGGAAATTCTATCAATTCCTACTAAATAAGACAGGCTCGCTCAGTGTCCAAAAACTGAGCATGCAAGCGAATGGGAGACTTGCACACATCGGGGACCTTCCGACACTGCGTCTTCGGGGGTAAATTAGGACCGGCAGTTTCATCTCATTTTAACAATCAAGAATAATTACCTTGATTGGAAAGGTGATTATCTGCACATTAATAATTGGCCAAAGTGCAAAGGTGATGGTCTGCACCCCTCCCCTCCCCCTACAATAGGACCTGGTCAGCACCTTAATAATTACCTAGAGTACAAAGGTGATGGTCTGTAACCCTCCACCCCACAAGAGGACCTGGTCAGCACCTTAACAATTACCTAGAGTGCAAAGGTGATGGTCTGTAACCCCTCCCCCCACAAGAGGACCTGGTCAGCACCTTAATAATTGCCGAGAGTGCAAAGGTGATGGTCTGCACCCTCCTCCCAGCAAGAAGACCTGGTCAGCACCTTAATAATTGTATTTCTGTGTTAGATTATAGCGCGATTGCCAAACGTGAGTGCCAAGAGCGAGTGGCAAGAGCGGGTGGCAAGTGTGAGTGGCAAGAGCGGGTGGCAAGTGTGAGTGGGTAGCATGAGTGGAAAACGTGGGTGGAAAGTGCGAGAGGACCGTAATTAGAGCTATTAATTAGGCCTAGAAATTCGACCTATTAATTAGACCCATTAAGGAGACCTATTAGGGAAGTGTGAGTGGGTAGCATGAGTGGGAAGTGTGAGAGGACCGATCTTAATAATTTTATTTTCATAAGCGCCAACCCGTTGACTCAGCAGTGATAAACATACAGACAGCACAGGGTCTATTGCTCCAGAATTTATAGTATTCTCATTTCAATTATTCATGGGCAGGGCGTTTAGCTCCTGCCGGGGGACATGATTTATTAATTATAATAGTTTGCTTTAAATAGATTTTTACAATAAAAGAAATGTATTCAGTGTCACATTATATATTTTACGGGTTTAGAGAGGATGGTGTCAAATAAAAATATTATCTTATAGTGGCAGTTACTGAACCTGATTTTGCTTAGTGCAGCAGTACATCGCAGTTCTCGTCTTGGACATTTTTGTTCCTTTGTTGCTGTTAACTTGCCTGTTTTAAAGCAACATTGCCTATTTTGTCGAAATAAATCACTTTAAGACATGTGAAGTGCAGCGCCTTTAATTGCCTATTGTGAGAGCACTTTTTGAATGTTTGTGATGGATTTTCCGCCGTAGATGACATTCTAAACGTCCGGTCACAGTTCAGGAGAGGATATAGTCTAAGTGAAGTATAGTCTTTGTGTTGGTATAGCCTTATACCGGCACCGTATACCGGCACCTTATACCGGCACTGTATACTGGCACTGTATACCGGCACCGTATACCGGCACCGTATACCGGCACCGTATACCTGCACTGTATACCGGCACCGTATACCTGTCTCTTATACACATCTAGATGTGTATAAGAGACAGCTGTAAAGCAAGTTCCTCNCATGTCATCACATCATGTCATCACATCATGTCATCACATCATGTCATCACATCATGTCATCACATCATGTCATCACATCATGTCATCACATCATGTCATCACATCATGTCATCACATCATGTCATCACATCATGTCATCACATCATGTCATCACATCATGTCATCACATCATGTCATCACATCATGTCATCACATCATGTCATCACATCATGTCATCACATCATGTCATCACATCATGTCATCACATCATGTCATCACATCATGTCATCACATCATGTCATCACATCATGTCATCACATCATGTCATCACATCATGTCATCACATCATGTCATCACATCATGTCATCACATCATGTCATCAAATCATGTCATCACATCACATCACATCAAGTCATCACATCATGTCATCAAATCATGTCATCACATCACATTACATCATGTCATCACATCATGTCATCACATCATAACATCACATCACATCATGTTATCACATTACATCACATCACATCATCGCATCACATCATATCCTTATATCATGTCACATCATGTCATCACATCACATTATATTACATCACATCGCATCAAATCACATCACACCACATCACGTCATCACATCACATCACATCAATTGCATCAATTATATATGCCGACAGAACCAGTTCAAGGTTATCGCAGTGTACAAATCTCTGTTTATAGTTCTAAACCATAACCGCAGTTTTTGAACCGCAGTGACAAGTTACCGCAGTTAAAGTTCTACCATCTCGCTATAAACCTCTTTCTCTGTCCCTTGGTTTGTATGAATGTCGTGTGAATATAGTTTTGTTTATTTTTTTGCCCTATTAAATTCATTGATTTAATCTGTTGGGAAGTTGGACTTAGTTTAAGTATACAATCAAATTTATTCAAATGCAAATTTCATGCTTTGAATTAAAATGCTAATTCTTACAAATCAAATTAAATTGATTCCTAATTTAATGTTCTTCGCTCTAGAAGTGCGTTATTTTCTTTACGTTACCTGCGAAGATCATTATTTAAACCTTACTCTTACGTCTTTATCTCAAATTTCTAAAGCATCAAAACCTTCTCCTATTCTTGCTATTCTTCCCATCCAACTTCTCACCCCTTTGAACTGATTTCCACTATTTTCCTTCAAGTATTATTCCTTCATAAAGTGATTACCGCACTGGGCATTTAAACCTCAGGGCCCATACTTTCAAAAAAATTTAAGAGATCGTAAGTTCATCAGCCAATCATTGACGGCCTTTTAAGCAAAATCCACCAATCATACACAAGAAAATAGAGCGTAAGTACTTACGTTCACTTAGCGAGTTTTGAAAGTATGGCCCCAGGTTGGTTGTTTAGTCTAACATCAATTCAAATATCAGTGTAATAGCTGCACATACATTACCAGTTCGTCGTGTGGTTGGAGCCTAATTAAATTCATTTTTCCTCCTCTTTAGTATCTTCATGTTGCACCGGAACAGCTGCAGTCGACTCTCCTGGACGTACTCTATTAATTACTGATTCATTACGTCACAACCACGTCACCTGAGAAACCGACCAGGGGCCATACTTTAAAAATTCGCTAAGTGAACGTAAGTACTTGCGCTCTATTTTCTTGGCTATGATTGGTGGATTATGCTTGAAAGGCCGTCAATGATTGGCTGATGAACTTACGATCTCTTAACTTTTTTTGAAAGTAAGGCCCCAGACATTCAAAATTCGCTAAGTGAACGTAAGTACTTACGCTCTATTTTCTTGTCTATGATTGGTGGATTATGCTTGAAAGGCCGTCAATGATTGGCTAATGAACTTAATATCTCTTAACTATTTTTGAAGGTATAGGCCTAGGAGCCATCAAATTGACCAGGTTCGCAACCGGTATATAGATTATACCACCAACTGAACCGCTATGCTGGTACAAGAGTGGCAGTTGGGTTTTTTTAACGAAACTTTTAATCTTAAACCTTATTGACCATCCTATACTTTCTTTTGGATGAGCCTAGGGCTGTGCTGCCAAAATTTCTTGTTTCAAAATAAAAAATAATAAAAAATTCAATTTTATTGAATTAAAAAATTCAATATTCAAAAAATTCAAAGATAAAAAATACAAATTCTTCGATTGTGTAAATTTCTTACGATCGCAAGATTTTTTTTTAATGTGAGTCATATCAGCAGCACAGCTGCCGACAACAGCAGTAGCACCAAATCTACCAGTGACACCAGCAGCAAACCAGTTAATTGCTGTTACAACTAAAGTTATAACAGTCAACACAATACTTGAAATATATATTAACGTCAGCACAAAACAACATCAAATCAAGAGCAGAGAAAAGAACCTATGTGGATAAACGGCTGATAAGAAGCTGCCCAGGCAGTGTGTTCTGAGAAGCGCTTAGCAGCGATAACTGTCTCGGCGTGCTGATAGTGCTGCTGCTGCTGCTGCTGCGGATGCTGCTGCTGCTGATGCTGCTGCTGCTGCTGCTGCTGCGGATGCTGCAGCTTCTCAGAACGCTTATCTGCATGGGGTATTCCTCCATGATAATCAGCTGGGAGGAAAAATTTTTCCGTTCGTGATCATCTTGCCGTGAAATTTGTTTCAGCTCTCGAAAGTCTGTACACTTTTTACAATAATTTATTCCCTTGAAAGACTTGGCAACGACTGGACAAAGAGATACGACTTTATTTAAAGGTATCCCTTCAGAGAAAAGCTGTGAGACAATTATTGAATCATGTCAACAGGTCAAACCAACATTACAAATCATGTCAACAGGTCTAACCAACATTACAAATCATGTCAACAGGTCTAACCAACATTACAAATCATGTCAACAGGTCAAACCAACATTACAAATCATGTCAACAGGTAAAACCTACATTACAAATCATGTCAACAGGTCAAATCGTCATTACAAGTCATGTCAACAGGCCAAACCAACATTACAAGTCATGTCAACAGGCCAAACCAACATTACAAATCATGTCAACAGGCAAAACCTACATTACAAATCATGTCAACAGGTCTAACCAACGTTACAAATCATGTCAACAGGTGAAACCTACATTACAAATCATGTCAACAGGTGAAACCTACATTACAAATTATGTCAACAGGTCTAACCTACATTACATGTAATGTCAACAGATCTAACCTACATTACAAGTCATGTCAGCCTGGCGTTGTCCTAGACCTATTCTCGGCTGATTTGGCATCCCATAGATGGTTATGAAGTGGTAATTGGTTATGTGGTGATTATATAGCGTCCTGTTTAAACTCATATTTTACACAAAAGGTAAACTCTTATTCTACTCTCGTTTCAAAATATAGAAAATCTATGACGGGCTTCAAAATTTGAATAATATTTTCCCAACCTAACATTTAAAACGGAAATAAATTTATTCGCCAGAGCACCATAAGTATCCTGGATACGCGCCCCAACAGCCCCTATACATCACCACGCCTGGTGTACAACACACAGAGTTAGACGAACATGATATTGCTGAGGCACCAAAATAAGCTAAAGCGCTGGTGAATTTTAGTCAATGACTGCAGCACTGCACACGTGTTGCAGCAGCAGCAGCGCTGCACACGTGTTGCAGCAGCAGCTGCACCGCACACGTGTTGCAGCAGCTGCAGCTGCACCGTACACCTGTTGCAGCAGCTGGCGTGGTGATCACGCAGTTGCCATAGCGACCAGCTGTGGGTGTGATGACGTCATCGCATGAGAGGCGTGACGTCAGCCTCCTCTTCTCGCCTCTGGAACATGACGCGGCGTAAAGCTTTATTGCTTGAAGTTTATGACTGGACATATATTGTACTAGCTATATGTTACATATATCGGTGTTACTTGTTATAAATATCAGCGTTATATGTTATACCACGCACCCCCATATCATCATTAATATGATCTCGGATTAGTCACAATGCAACAACTCTAGACATTTAATTACTCAGTATAAGCGAGATCTCTATTACGTATATTGAAACAAGTGAGGAGAATGATTCGCTCTGACCTGCCGAGGTAAACAAAGCACAAGGATAAATAGCTATTGAAATGAATTGAACTAGACGATAATATTACGGGAATTAATATTTACATTAATTAAAGGCCACAAACATAAACTGCACTGCGCCGTACCTGAGACCAGCTCCCTGTAGCCTCACGAGGACATCAGAGGTGAAGAGTTGTAGTTTGACCAGCCAGGCCTCAGGACGAAGATTATTCCTCGCAGTGCGGATAAAAATGTTACATTAATCACAATCATAATCATTATCATTATCATCGTCATTATTATCATCACCGTCGTCATCATCGTCATTATAATCCTAATTATCCTCATTACAATTAATATAATCATTACCAAAATTATCAGCATTTGGATAATTAACATAATTAACATAACTACAATCATTATCATGGTCCTCACCGCGCACGAAGAGACTCGGTCGCTCTGGCATCGACCGCCGCCCAACAGGTGGCGGGCGGCGGCCCTTCCGTGAACCTCTACATGCATTCCCGGTAACTGGACCGCCGCATTCCCGGTAACTGGACCGCCGCATTCCCGGTAACTGGACCGCCGCATTCCCGGTAACTGGACCGCCGCATTCCCGGTAACTGGNTGGCCCCGGCATGACCTAGCGGGACTAACTCTGGCCCCGGCATGACCTAGCGGGACTAACTCTGGCCCCGGCATGACCTAGCGGGACTAACTCTGGCCCCGGCATGACCTAGCGGGACTAACTCTGGCCCCGGCATGACCTAGCGGGACTAACTCTGGCCCCGGCATGACCTAGCGGGACTAACTCTGGCCCCGGCATGACCTAGCGGGACTAACTCTGGCCCCGGCATGACCTAGCGGGACTAACTCTGGCCCCGGCATGACCTAGCGGGACTAACTCTGGCCCCGGCATGACCTAGCGGGACTAACTCTGGCCCCGGCATGACCTAGCGGGACTAACTCTGGCCCCGGCATGACCTAGCGGGACTAACTCTGGCCCCGGCATGACCTAGCGGGACTAACTCTGGCCCCGGCATGACCTAGCGGGACTAACTCTGGCCCCGGCATGACCTAGCGGGACTAACTCTGGCCCCGGCATGACCTAGCGGGACTAACTCTGGCCCCGGCATGACCTAGCGGGACTAACTCTGGCCCCGGCATGACCTAGCGGGACTAACTCTGGCCCCGGCATGACCTAGCGGGACTAACTCTGGCCCCGGCATGACCTAGCGGGACTAACTCTGGCCCCGGCATGACCTAGCGGGACTAACTCTGGCCCCGGCATGACCTAGCGGGACTAACTCTGGCCCCGGCATGACCTAGCGGGACTAACTCTGGCCCCGGCATGACCTAGCGGGACTAACTCTGGCCCCGGCATGACCTAGCGGGACTAACTCTGGCCCCGGCATGACCTAGCGGGACTAACTCTGGCCCCGGCATGACCTAGCGGGACTAACTCTGGCCCCGGCATGACCTAGCGGGACTAACTCTGGCCCCGGCATGACCTAGCGGGACTAACTCTGGCCCCGGCATGACCTAGCGGGACTAACTCTGGCCCCGGCATAACCTAGCGGGACTAACTCTGGCCCCGGCATGACCTAGCGGGATAATCCATACCTCCGGCATGGTACTGGACGTGTATCCCAGCATCACCATGCAAAGCGTTAAAATTAAAAGTGGGAAAGCAGTGAACTGGGATTTGTTAGTCATGTGTGGCGGAATGTGGCGTGGTGAGTTATGTTGTGTGACGTAATGTGGAGAGTAGCGTTATGTTGTGTGTCGTAATGTGGCGTGTGGCGTTATGTTGTGTGGCGGAATGTTGTGTGACGTAATGAAGATTATTACTAAATTCGTAAAATATAAATAAAAAATATGTGTAAATATATGTGTACATGTAGAAATATTTGTACACTTAAAAATATGTGCAAATATAATCAATCAATATGTCTAAAAAATAAAAATGAAGAGTGTGGCGTTATGTGTGCTGAGTAGTATGATGTGGTGTGTGGTCTAGTCAAATCACATTGATACGACGGACCACATGACGGCGGCCGCTGACACTCTCGACTGCTACATGAATAATGCGGCAGATGAATATTTAAGGTTCACTTGACAACACTCAAATGGTAGAGATTCACGAATTTCTGTATACTTCATATCTAATATTGCACTCGCAATTTTTTCCCATGCGTGACAAAGAAAATTTTCACTGTCAGCCGCGTAAATATCATGAAATCGCTTCCTTGTGGACATTTTCATGGAAATTCTATCAATTCCTACTAAATAAGACAGGCTCGCTCAGTGTCCAAAAACTGAGCATGCAAGCGAATGGGAGACTTGCACACATCGGGGACCTTCCGACACTGCGTCTTCGGGGGTAAATTAGGACCGGCAGTTTCATCTCATTTTAACAATCAAGAATAATTACCTTGATTGGAAAGGTGATTATCTGCACATTAATAATTGGCCAAAGTGCAAAGGTGATGGTCTGCACCCCTCCCCTCCCCCTACAATAGGACCTGGTCAGCACCT